>NC_136936.1:17254111-17274111 GCF_949987615.1 Pollachius pollachius
TCTTTCTCTCAATAAAACCCTGAGAGATGTATCACCAGAAAGCACTTCATTAATCCTATTTAATAAATCAAGATAAAACATGCATGTCAGAAGGACATGAGTTCAGAACAATGAGTTCACTCACTAGTTAGCATAGCCACTAGCTTGCATATCAACTAGCTGGCATAGCATTAAGCTAGCATAGCCATGCCAATGTAATGGCCTTCACTCTGGTGTAAACTTGTGATGCATCAAGAAGCCAGAGCACGCACATATCCACAGACACACACACACACACACACACACACACACACAAAAAAAACACAGACTCTTACACACCACACTCTTGAGTCTTCGTGCCATTCTCAGAACCTCTCAGGATCACTTCCAGTTCAGCAGAGCCACCCCAGCTAATGTTCTATCTACCAGCCACCACACATATATTTATATGATCATGCTTACAAGACACAAGCATTCACACACAGTCACACCAGCATGTGACACAACACACGGATCAGACGGGAGCATACAGTGTGATCAGACAAGCACTGCAGTGTGGAAACAAAAGAGTAAGCCGCCAGCCTTTCGTTCCTGGAGGGCGAGGCTGCCATCGAGGGAAGACAGACAGAGCGAGGCAAGTGAAGCGGACACAGAGGACGGGTGAAGCAGGGAGACGGAGAGAGCATGATGGGGAGCGAGAGGGGACGAAGGGGGAGAGGAAGGGGGAGAGGGAGAGGGAGTTGGAGTGTAGACAAAACATGGTGGGAAATGTTTGGTGGAGCACGCTGTTCTTGATTTTGATTGTAGATCTATATGCTGTTTCGTAACACAGAAAGAGTTCTGAGTGTTGCCATATAATTTAAAGGGCCATGGACATTAAAGGGTAATTCCGGTGTAAAATGGATTTGGGATATGTTTTGTATGATAACAAGTTGAAACGTTCGTTTTGGAGCACAAAAACCGCATATAGACGCTTTCTTAAGTTGACTGTTTTTAGCCGATTCTATCAAAACGCTATAAACTTGGAACGATGGGGGCACTGGTTATGGTAAAAACTAAATCGCTATTTTAAGCCACTTAAAAGGCTAAAAGTAGCCCGACACTTCTTTGGTAGTATAATAAGGGTCTTAACATATAAAACAAGGCATTGAGAACTTTGTAAGTGTACAGATTGTTTATTAAAAATGACATTTTATACACACAATACCATCAGTAGATCACCCGTCAACGTTTTAAGACTCGATAAGTAGATTGGCAAACACAGAGCTTGCATGTTGCTGACGGATGTCACAATCTCTGTGTTCGTCAATCTACCTATCGAGTCTTAAAAACAAAATGGCATCGACGGGTGATCTTCTGATACTCATCATACAAAACATATCCCAAAACCATTTTACACCGGAATTACCCTTTAAAGCCAAAAAACAAAAATGCTATTTTAACATAATATATTGAATATGTTGGTTTTATTTCGAACACCTACTCAACACACCTTGCTCCCTGTCAATCATCATTTCACGCTCTGCTTCCCTGCAAAGCTCCTCCCCTGTTTATTTTTTCGTTTCTTCAGGCCCAATGCATTCTGGGTACTCTAGGCGTTCAGTCAGCAGCTCACTACCAAAGAAGAAACGGGATATCAGGGTTCCCACAAATGTGTATGTGTTTCTGCAGACACACACACACATACACACACACCCACTCACACACACACACACACACACACAGTCCAGAAACAGACTTCCCAGACTCAGTGTGGGAGGGATAAACACACAAGCATAAAAATATGCTTGCGTCACATATAAATTCTTGATATATGATGTTGTAACCTATAAGTGGAAACTCCAGTCCAGCCAACAACCAAAACCCTCTTCTTAAAAAAATAAATTTTGGTTTTCCACATTATGCAGACAAAGAACAAGGCTTGGTCAGAGTATTGGTCAGACAGGAACTTGTTTATGAAACAGCTTTTTCATGCCCTTTAAGTTACATACTTTAGGGTGTTCATGTTTACTAAGAAACATTGTGTTCATGTTTAGTAAGGTAATGGTATCCATGTCTACTAATAACGTTCATGTTATATAAGTAACAGTGTTTATGTTAGCAAAGTTCTTAATTTTTATTACATGGCTCTTCTCAATGCTGTGGAACGCTCCGTTCACTTGCATGGGCCTTACCAACTTCCGGCATTGAATTACTTTTCAATAATTCACAGTTGCTAAGCATATAATGATTGGGTCAAGGAAAGTGGATTTTTTGGCTCTGATTCACGTCTTTGGTAACACTCCGTAAGTAGTCCGGTAACTTATCAACCCCAGTGTATTCGGTTGCTAAGAGACGTCAACGTCTTTGGCAGACTAATTCTCTGCTGATCAACACTACGAATGGACATTGTAAAAAGACACACCTTAACTGTGAAGTATTTTTTTCATTTTTGGCAAGTTGCCGAGTAATAAGTGGAATAATGTATAGAACGTCGCCGGTCATTATCGAAAATAAGACCCTTCAGCGCGAAGCAAGACACCTACGCTTCGCGACAGTGTCCTGTTCGCCATGTCGGGGCTTATTTTCCCGATAATGAAATCCGTTCTATACATTATCCCTTACGTACATCATGAATAGGGTTAGGGTTGGGGTTTATCCTAATACTAACCCTTATAGTTGGGGTGGTTGGGGTTTATTCTATATGCTATATGATAATGCTTATTACTGCATTTACTAATGTTAATTAATGGTTAATTAATGTCCAGGTAGATGTTATAATTGTGCTTATATCATTAAATAATTCCCTGTCTAAATCTGCCATTTCAAGGGCCCAAAAGGGCAAGGCCAATGTCTCTGTTTACTGTAGACTGAGAAGTTGAGCTGCTTCAATGCATCAATGAAATTGGCATCAATGTAATGTTTTGTTTATAGATACATGCATTCTTCATGGATCTAAAACTTTTAAAATGGCAGTTATGAGGAGGAGGCATTGCCAATGTCATGCATAAATATTTTTTGTCAGACTTAGTCACCATGTTTTTGGTTGGTATATTGTGTTTTCTTTTCCACCAGCAGTGTGTGTGTGTGTGTGTGTGGGGGGGGGGGGGGGTTTATCGTCTCTCTCTCTCTCTCTCTCTCTCTCTCTCTCTCTCTCACTGAGTGTGTTTGTTTGTGTTCATGTATGTGTGTGTGTGTGTGTGTTGGCTAAAGAAAGAGAGTGAAAGAGAGATGGTACTTCATGTTAAATGTGTGTTAAAGGAAGAGAGAGAGAAGGACAGAGAGAGAGAGAGATGCAAAGGTATTGCATGGCAAGCTTTTTATATATTTGAGCGAGTTGCGTGTGAATGGGGTCTTGTGGTTTGTGTGACAGTCAAGCCTGCGTGTCTTTGACAACATAAGAAGACACCACTTCCTCCTTGTTGGGGGATTCTTTATGAAAAGGGAAGAGGTCTGCTTTTTGTGTGTGTTGTGTGTGTGTGTGTGTGTGTGTGTGTGTGTGTGTGTGTGTGTGTGTGTGTGTGTGTGTGTGCGTGTGTGTGTGTGTGTGTGTGTGTGTGTATGTGTGTGTGTGTGTGTGTGTGTGTGTTTGGGTTGTGCATCTGTGTCTGTGAGCAAATTCAGCACAAAAAGTGAATGTGCAGGCTACGAGATTGCGTGAGAGTGAATTCATGTGTGAATAGTTTATCTTGGTGTGTGCTTGTGTGTGTGTGAGAGTGAGTGGGTATGTTCCTGCCTGCGTGCATGATTGTGTGCCAAGTTTACTGATCTTCTCTATTCTAAGAACAGACGAGACATTTGGTCAAAAGCATGACCGTAGCATTAATTAATTGCAGGCACTCTAATTGAATGGAAGAACTTATGAATATATGATGTTACAATATCATACATTCATAGTATATCCACACACACACACACAGACACACACACACACACACACCAACGCCAAACACACACACACACACACACACACACACACACACACACACACACACACACACACACACACACACAGTTCCTTTCTGTTGAGCTATGCTACCAAAACTCCAGGTTTTTCATAACCTCACAGGCCGAGATAAGAAAAAGAAAAGACGAGAACCGCTTTCCTAATAAAAACAGAGTGATATGGTTTACGGAACAAAGTTTTCTGAGTGAGTGTCTAAGCTTGTGTGCGTGTGTTGTGTGTCTGAGAGAGGGAGGGAGGGAGGGACGGAGGGAGGGAGAGAGAGAGAGAGAGAGAGAGAGAGAGAGAGAGAGAGAGAGAGAGAGAGAGAGAGAGAGAGTAAAAACAGCATTACACTGAAGAGTGAATGTCTGCATACGTGCATTCACTATCTGCACAGTTCTTTGTGTCTGTCTTTGTGTCCTCTACTTCCAATAGTAACCGGGAGAAACATGGTGTTGGATCTCGGCTGTCTCCACGTCATGCCTCGGGAAACCCCCCCCCCTCCCCCCTACCCCGGCACCACCCCACTTCCCCCGCTGTTCAACTCTGGTGAACCGGGACACCGGTGGTTTGGACCGTCTCCGAGAGCACCCGTTTACTCTTCAAGGCGAGCCCTGAACAGATACCATCGCAGCAGGTCTTTATAGCGCGAGGGGCGATGTTGTGACTTGTTGCAACGCATTCACACTGACGCGCAAGGTTGACGAGAGCGGTCCGAACAAGCACGTCTTCTCAGTAGGTCATTATGCACAATTACCGCAGAGCGGTAGGAATTCAGTGCTGACGTAGGACAGCCATTACCCGGACGATATTGGATCCGAATACGTGAGATTAATAACATCATTAATCAACACTAATCTAATGAAAGGGCTGTAAACAGCTAGCTCCCAATAATAGCCACACAAAAAAAACTGTTCTCATGTTAATACTAACTTACCTTTGTAGGTTAACGGTGAACTACTTCTAGTAATTCCAGCAGACAAGTAGTATTATTTGTATTATAGTACCTGTAATGCCGTTCACTGCCTGAAGTTCATCTCCAGACTGGCCAGGAGTTTGCTGTAAGATTCCCCATTGCACCCCCTTTAAATTCAAAACCCACACACACAAACACAGACACGCACACACGCACACACACACACACACACACACACACACACACACACACACACACACACACACACACACACACACACTCACACAGAAGAAAAACATTTCAATACACATTTCCACACAGGGATTCCATTTTTACCAAAACAAATCAGGCACCTAACAGATTAGAAAGAAGCAGAGAGAAACTGAAAACTTTTCAACACAGCTTTTCGATAAGGGCAATTTGTGATTGTGTGTCGCAATTGGCAGAGTGAATAAAGAGTTTCTCAGGGGGCTGGGTGTGGGGAGCAGCAATTAAACAGACATAGCTACCCCTAGGGCTAGTTCTGCTGACGTTCACTGCTGATGCTACGCCTTTTACTACTTCAGATGAACAGATAGACCCACCGCTTTTCATCTGCTGTTTAAAACCTCTCTAGCCTACCGCTCTGCTCCCTCCCTGACTCTGCCTGAGCCTCTGATGGGAGCCAATGGCAGGCAGGGCTGTGGCCCCTTGGTGCCTAGCCATGTCCCTCTGTGCTCCTATTATGCAACCATAGGCAGTCAGATAGGGAGAGAGTCAGATTGACGGACGGGCTGACGGGTGCAAAGACAGACGGCAGATAAGCACGCACAGACATTTAAACGCAGACCGATAAACAAATGAAATGACGCTTGTGCAAATCTGTCGAAGCATTGGGCCACACCAACCCACAAACCACGGTTAGCCTCGTCCGACAAAATAACGACGAACAAAAATGATCACAGCCACAAACACACTAAAATGACACTTTACTTTCAACACTGAAGTAACCATGGCAACTTGGTATCCTGATCGGTCATGGCACATGACCTGATTGGTCATCAGGGGAACAACTCTTCTTCCTCTCCGGGCCCTCCTCTTGTGGGGACAACTGTTGAGGTTTCTGAGACGGTGCATGGTGGTGGAAGAAATATGGAGAATATCGAGAGAAAAAGGAGAACGCCAGTGTATTACATACGGCGATAGGAGAGGGAGATGACAGAGTGAGAAAGCGATAGAGAGGGAGATCAGTAGCCACAGGGAAGGAATTTCATTCTCTTTTATTATGGTTTCATAAATATGTATGCATATATATATATATATATATATATATATTTCATTTTCACAGCCGGTCTGCCTGCACTTTTACACAATGGACCCACACACACACACAAAGATCGACTATGTAGTGAACACAACATACTTGAGGCTAGACATTGTATTATTATATTTAATCATTACTCAGAAACCATTTGCTAAAGACATGCCTGCATGAGCCCTTCTCTGTCAAATCATCCTGTCCACTCAGCATCCAAACTAAGAACAGCGGACATATAATCCAAATAATCAGATTCCGGAAAAAAATAAACTGGTTCAGAAAACTAAAATTGTGATTGTTATGCATGAGTTCTTTTTTATGGGGGATTTGTGTGCATCCGTGGCAGTGTGTGTTTGTGCATGTGTCCCATGGGGAGCTGGAGCGTGCAAGCACAGCCCTCTCAGAAGGAGGTCTAGGGGGATTACAGGGAGGAATGATGGGTAAATCTGGGAGTGAACTCTTATTCTGTGACACGCCACCATGCTTTTAAAGGATGCGTGTGTGCCTGTGTGTGCGTGTGTGTGTATGTGTGTGGGGAATGCATCTGAAAACACTACCTCATCAAAAGAAACACATTAAAGCCACGATAAAATCTCTGCTTCTTCCCCCCTCATGTTGGATGTCAAGGTGTGACCGAAGAACATTTCTTTAGTTCTATGTGTTTGTATTTTGCAAGATCAAAAGTTTCCAGGAATCTCCGATGACGACATCTGTTTCTTCCTCTCATATTACGTTATGGTTGATGGGATTTTTTATTTATTTTTTATTATTTTTATTTTATTTTCCCATCTCACAAATACACTCTCATCTAACATAAGCTCCAGCCTTTTGAACTCGATCACACCGGGACACTTGCCTAGTGAACACATCTGACATTTGACATATTTATAGGGACGGCAAGTTATGTTGATGTTGTACTTTCCATGCTCTGAAAGGAGAAGGAACAGGGAATAGACAGAAAGACAAACAGACAGACAAGTGTGAAAGACAAGTATGAAAGAGTGAGGCTGAAAGAGGGATAGAGACTGATTGAGAGCAAGAGAAAGAGAGACAGAGAGGGAGAGAAATTCGCAATAGACGCCGATAGCACTGTTTCAATTAGCCACAGATGGTATTGTCACATGGAGTCTATATTAGTCCACTTGCTTTTATAATGGCTCTTTATTGGACGCTCAAGTCACACAGACACGCTCAAAATGCATTTATCTCCCTCAAATGGCAATGAATGGAGATTGGCTCGCAGGCGAGGAAAAGGCTGGAAGGATTTTTAAGAAACCACAATTTCCGGCATGAGAAATTCCTCTGCCGCTCTGAGACCCACTTGAAACAAGTCCTCTCGAATTTAACAGCGAGACGAGGAGTCGGGCCGCTCCTTCTGACCTCTCTTGACTTCTAAATCTTTTACTCTCTCCACGTTCTGCCACTTTGGCACTTGTACCCCCCGCCCCCCCACACTCCAACTCACAGCAGCCCTCCACAACCCGTCTCTATATCTTTAGCCTGTGTCAGTTATACTGAACCAAGGCAAGGGTGACATGTTGCGTGTAGATAGGAAGGAAGTGTGTGTGAGTGTGCTGTGATGTATGTGTAAGACCCTGTGTGTTAAAGTATGTTTCGTGCAGAGGTTTTTTGTATGTCTATATGTTGAAAAGTTGTGCTAAGACAGCTAATGCAATGTGTGTAGTCTGCGTGTGCGTTTGTGCTTGCGTGCGTGCTCTGGAGTAAGGGTGGTGTGCGGCTGGCTGACCCAGGCTGCATGCATGCGAGAGCCAGACTGCGTGTGAAGTAACCACTGAAACCAGTCGAGGTTTCAAGCCCTCCCTCTGGCAATCCCTCCATCCTCTCCTCCCTTACGCCCTCCTTCTGTTTACGCTTCCTGCTCCAACCCTCCCCCTCTCTCTCTCTCTCTCTCTCTCTCTCTCTCTTTCTCCTTGAATCCTTTTTCATTCTCTCTCTCTCTCGCTCTTTGAATACTTTTTCAATCTCTCTCTCTCTCCTCCGGCACTGGTTTCCCCTCCTTAACTATTTAACTTTCTTTTTTCTCCCTTTCTTCCTCACTTTCTCTCTTTCTTTCTGGCTTTCTTTCTTCCCTGATTTCTTTCTTTCTTTCTGGCTTTCCTTCTCTTTCTTTCCTGATTTCTTTCTTTCTCTTGTTTTTTTGATTCTCTTTTATTAGTTCTCTCTTTCTTTCTGTTCTCCTTCCCGCAGTGCTTGTCTGTGTAACCTCAGCCTGCTCCTGCATATTATTCTCCCCAGTCGCTAGTCTCAAAACACTTAACAAATAACATTCAACCACAGAAAACATTGAATGAAATGAAAAGTGGGGATCAACTATGACACAGTTTGCAGTTCATCAAATCATTACAGGGACGCCGCCCGGAGAAGGACCACATAGAGTCTAGACGGAGTCATGTGTGTGTGTGCGTGTTATGATGAATGTGTGTGTTTGTGTGTGGCAGACAGCTGTAGGAAGAAGAGAACTGGTTGTCCCTTCTTGGATCAATGCAGGTCGACAGAAGTGGTAAATCTCTAAACTTTTTAATACAGACTGAAAGAGAAGTCAAAGATGTCTTGGAATGTGTGAGTGTGAGCGTGTGTGTGTGTGTGTGTGTGTGAGTGTGTGTGTGGGTGTGCGCGCGCACGTGCGTGCATGACCGTTTCTGTATGTGTTGAGGACACAAACTGTGCTTAGACAGTAATCCTCCCTTTCCTCACACACACACACACACACACACACACACACACGCACACACACATACACACACACAAACACACACACAAAAATACATGCACACGCACACCCAGACCATTAGACCTCAAACTGCTTAGCGTGATTCAGGGACCCAGCCGATAGCCAGACCAGACGGTCCCTTTGACTCCAGGTTCAGGAGACAAACCAGTGTGTGTGAGTGTATGTGTATGTGAGTGCGTACGTGCCTGGCTCTGTCCTGAACGCAATGACCCCTAAATCAGTGTTTTGGTTTTAATAAATAAATAATAATCTCAAAGTAGGGGGAAAGTCACTAGTGTTGAGTAACAATTATCGCAAACATGTTCTTAGAATTCGGCGTGTCATTCCTGGGGTTTTTATTGCAGAATCACACTTTTCCTCAAGGCTTACTGCAGCTTACGTGACCCCCCACCTACTTCAGCCATCGAGTGGTTCGGCATGCACAGCACAACGCCCCTCAGTAAGCCGGGGTCTTAATGACTTGGTCCGGGCGCACGGGGGGGGGGGGGTTGCTGGCGGTATTTTACCGCCGCGAGGAAGCAGGTAGATGGAGTATTGGTGTAGATAAAGGTCTCTAATTGTGAGCCGCTGTGCCTGAACCTATCCAGCCAGCCACACATCGAGGAGGCGGCCGTTACATAAGACCCAGGGCACCGCTCCCAGAACCATTTTTTGATCCACTCGCTGCATTCATGGAGAGGATTGGAGGCTTACGTACAGATGTGCACATAGACGCACACACACACACACACACCTGCACAGATGGAGGCGTGCACACATTCCTGTGCATAGATGCGCACACAGTTACATATTCATACATAGACGAATAAAGACACACACTAACAAACGGGTGCACGTGCTCACACACAGGATTACTCACTGTACTAACCCAGTGTCCTCGGAAGCACCAAAGGGCTTCTAATTATTTAACATCAGAACAGAGCTCTCTCGCTCTCTCTCTCGCTCTCTCTCACTCTCTCTCTCGCTCCTTCTCTCTGGCCTGCCCTCTCTCTTTCACTCTCTCTCCCGCCCTTTCTTCCTCCCTCACATTGTCCCACTCATTCTCCCTCTCCTTCTCTCTCCCTCCCTCTCTCCCTCCCTCCCTCCCTCTCCTTCTCTCTCCCTCCCTCCCTCCCTCTCTCGCTCCCTCTCTCTCCCTCCCTCTCTCCCTCCCTCCCTCCCTCTCTCTCTCTCTCTCTCCCTCCCTCCCTCCCTCCCTCTCTCCCTCCCTCTCTCTCTCTCTCTCTCCCACTCTCCCTCCCTCTCCCTCCCCCCCTCTCTCTCCCCCTTCCTCTCCCTCTCTCTCCCTCTCCCTCTGACCGACGGATTTAGAGACAGCCACAAGTCCATGACTGTGGTTTCACCGTCTGTTTCAGCAAAGTAAAGCATAACCCACACATCATTTGTGTCTTACGGTCTCTCCCCTTGGCTTGCTCAGCAGTTCAACCGTCAAAGTATCTGTCTGATTACTGCCTGGCAGACCTTTCGAAAAAATGCCGGCCTGACCAACAATGATATGTATTTCTTTTTTTCTTTGTTCTGTTAAGCAGATGCACATTGTTGCATTTTTCAAACCCCACAAAAGTGTTTTCATCAATGACAGCATTTAGACTTCTTTTTATTTAAAGTGTTATGTATAACAGCTAGACAGCTGCCTTGTGTTTGCTAAGAAGGATCAGGTGGTTCATTAAGCAGCTTGTGGAAATAAGACTCAGTATTGCTCTAATTTTCCCCACAACACAGCGATTTCCCACAGCACAACTTGACCCAGCGTAACAAGGTCAACTGCATACTGAAGGCCACAAGTCCCAGAATGCAACAGGCCAGCAAAAAGGCAGCTGACTTCATTTATAGGAACTGAATTTTTACTTTTTTAGATTTGGCATAAAAAAGACCTTCTTCTCTTGAACTCCTCAGCTTCCGTTTGAAGGTTCTCATGGTTTTTCTTTAATGATGTCACTTCCTCTTACCAGGGTACACATTGCCACCTGTTGTTTCTCCCTTTGTTGCCAAGCCAACAGTTTCTCGCGCAGAGACTCGCACCTGAGTTGGCATGACAACCACCTCTCATCTTCCTCCTTCAGCTCCTCGCTTAACCTGCAGAGGAAATACTGCTGGCACCCACACACACACAGCCACACTCTCAGATAAAGAAGGCATATACCCACACATTCATACAGTCATGGAGTATGAGTATCCTATTTCAAGTTGAGGAAGAGCTTTCGAGACTACAGAGAATCTAGTCAAGCAAGTCTCCGCACGCTAAGGCCAAAATAGCAGAGAGACACACACAGAAGCAAACTAACAGACAGACACACACACACATATAGACACACACACACACACACACACACACACACACACACACAGAAGCAAACTAACAGAAAGACAGACACACATTCCACTCACACACACTTGTGTCGGGTGTGTCCGGATATACTGTCTAATAGGTGTCCGGACAAGCTTGCGTTACACAAGTGCATTTTGATATATGGCAGAGGACACTCCCATACGGAGCTTCTGTAAAGTTTATGGTCAGGCGTGTAGAAACGCTACAGGCCCAGGCCGGGCCCTCTTTCCAAACATCTTCTGTGATCGCTTTAATCTCACTTAGAAGTCTTGCTTTTAAAAAAAGCAAGTATAGCAATGTCGAAAGAAGAGAGGGTTTCTATGTGTGTGTGTCTGTGAGTTTGTGCGTGTATGCACATCTGTGCGGGTCTGACTGTGAAATGTGACACCTTGCCTGAGTCAGTCCCTTTCCCATTTGTCAGCAACATATCCAACGTGTTGTCACATAGACATTTTATGGGAAAATAGTTTAAGATTGGCAATCACCAGAGTCAGGAAAGAGAGACGGAAAGAAAGAAGATAAGCAGGAAAGGACAGAACGAAGGAACGAAGAACTAGGAACAAGGAACAAAGAAACAAAAGAATATAAGATAGAATTAAAGAACGAAGGAACGAAAGAACGAAGGAACGAAAGAAAGAAAGAAAGAAAGAAAGAAAGAAAGAAAGAAAGAAAGAAAGAAAGACAGAAGGAATGAAAGAAAGAACGAAAGAAAGAAAGGACGAGAGAGGTAGAGAGAGAGAGAGCACACTTCGGTATCATCAGCAGCCTTACCCTCAGGCTGGTTTGACAAAGGGAACGCCCGACAGTTTCCATGTCTGGGACACACACACACACACACACACACACATACAGACACGCACACACACACACAAACACACACACACACACACACACACACACACCCGCACACATATGAACTCGATGAATGATGGGTCACGGGGGAAACCCGTGTGGTGTTCTACGGAATCAACAACAATTTCTGCCTCTGCGAACACACAGCGAAACCCCGCCCCGACACGGCACTTATCACAAACAAATTTAGAAAGACAAAAACAAGTCAGAAAGGAAAATGTTGCCAACGACCGACTTTGGTAATTCCTCAGCTCCTCCCACAGCATCTCCCACTGGATCGTTCCCTCCCCAGAGCCCACTTAACCCCCGACACATGGAACAAAACACGCTCTCACTCTTTGGGGCCCTCGGCCCTACAGTCGGGGAGCCCTCCCAGACCAATGTAACCACACCGGGGCGGTGGTGGTGTCACACGGATGAATCAGTGTCACCCGCCCACCCAGTCATCCTCAACTCATTATCCCCGAGCTGTACTTAGGGTGGGTGAGGAAAGGGAAGGGATCTGGAAAGGGAGGCAGAGGGGGGGGGAGGGAAGTTGCTTTATCACCGCCCCAACCTTCCCCCGCAGCTCCCTTGCCGAGTGCTATCATATGTTGGTTCCTATAGGAGACACACGTGAGATCAGAGAGGGTGGGGGGGGGGGGGGGGGGGGGTAGAATTGCGTGGGAAGGCCAATAAATTGACAGTGTAATGGAAGCCAGCGGGTCACCGGTGGCTTAGAGCAGGGAGGACGAATTCTGCGGGAAACCATGTGAGGAGCATACACACGCATACGCACACACACACACACACACACACACAAACACACACACACACACACACGTACACATACACACACACACACACACTGTCATGCCCGCTCGCCCACATGCAAGGGACAAAAAAAGAAAAGAAAAGAAGCGATGCGTGTGTGTGTGTGTGTGAGCGGGGTGTGTACACAACACTAGCAGTGCGTGTGTGTGCCGGGCTTCCTGCGTGCCTGTGCGCCGCTTTCATGAGGCTCGTCAATATGAAGAAAAGAAGAAAAAAGCGGCATTGCATTTGTTCTCCTGCCAGTCCATGTGTGCGACTGTTTTTGTGTATGTCACTGTTTTTATGTGTGTGTGTGTGTGTTTGTTTGTGTGGTGTGTGCATGTGTGTGTGTCTGTGTTAGTGTGTCTGCGATATATGTATGTGCAAGTGAGACACAGATCGAGGGGGAGAGGCAGGAAGGGACAGAGAAAGAGAAAGAGTGAGAGAGTGAGGGAGTGAGAGAGTGAGAGAGAGAAATATGACCAGCTCAAAAGCGCTTCCATCTGCTGTGTCAGGCTCAATGGAGAGAAGCTCTGCTGTGTCACCAGCACTTTGCAGCTCCTCAAGATCAACCGATTCAGGGGCAGATACCTGCTGACAGTAATACCTCTGTCTCTACCTCGCTGTCTAGTGTATTGGCCGTTTATTTGTGTGTGTGTGTGTGTGGGTGGGTGGGTGGGGGGGGGGGGGGGGGGGGGGGGGGGGGGGTGTCTGTGCCTGTGTGTCTGTGTGTCTGTGTGCATCTGCACGCGTGTGTGCCTGGGTGTCTGTGTGCCAGGCTGCCGTGCGTTCAACATTACGCCTGTAGATGAGAGAGAGAGGAGAAAACGTACATAACAAAACAGGAAGAAAGATAGAGAGGAGGGGATGGGGCTCAAAGGGTTAAAGATCCATCTGTCTTGCAGGACTTCAACAACACTCGTGTGAAGTATGTGAGCGGTCCGTTTCATCCCCCCGTGTGATGAGTCTGGAAGGGTAGAGAACGTACCTGGAAGGATCTCCTTGGTGTTTGTGCATCCCCGCCTGCCACTGTTGTGACAGCTCCTCACCACGCCTCCTCTGCTCCCAGGGAACACACCGTGCAGAACCTGCCCGTCACTTGTTAGCGCACCATGACAGACAGGCCTAACTGGTAACCATGGCTTCAGGCCCTTGGGGTTCCCCATCCTGCCTTGAGAGACTCCATTCTATTACATGCTATTCATATCATATTTCTTTCTCTCCCCCCCCGTCAATTAATGCAATTTCTTTCGTTTTCTGACGTAGTTGTCGGATTTCTTTTAACGGCGATCTATAGACTCAATCAAATGATTTATCAAAAAGGAAAAGAATAGCGGTATCTGTGGCTGTCCTAGGGCTGCTATAAGCCTGTCTGACTATTTAATTAGATACGACTGAAATGATTAGATGGCCTTCCCCTCAGTCTACACTTTCATTTAGCTTATTTCGGCTGGTTCCTCCAAAGTTGTCTACCCTAGCTTCAACTTAGATAATTCTAAATAAGTTTGATATTTAGTTGATCAGAATTCTTATTCTTATTTTAAGTGTATTACAATTGTTTAGTGTATAAAGTGTGTGACCACACAAGTCTGCCTGTGTGCACATCTATGTGCAAATCAAACCAAAATCTGTTCAAATTGTAATTCTGCATGCCATTGCGTGTATGTGTGTGTCAGACGCGAGGTATTTGGTCCCATTTAGCTTCCTGGTGAAATCCCCTTAAATCACTGAAGAAGTGTGCTCTAGATAGAGCTCATTATCAAAATAGGTTATCAGTAGCAGCTGTGCAGCTACGACTACTACCCTTAGTAAAATGACACACACAGACACGCACGCACACACACACAGGAACTCAGACGCAAGCAGAAGTCAAGGGCAGTATCCAAGCAGAAGGGGGCTGACATTTCTGCTGCAGCCTGATACCACAATCAGAGATAGCTAGAGTAATTGCAAAGTGGTGTCGATATTAATTTATTCTGATTCAATGAGAGCCCTCCCTCAAACACACCACACACACAGACCCCCCCCCCCCCCCCCCCCCCCCACACACACACACACACACACACACACACACACACACACACACACAAACACACACAGACAAGATCTTCTGAATAGCATTGCAACACAGTGTTTCCGATGAAATGCAATTTCCGGGCCGACAAATGTATTCCTCTGTACATGAGCCCCACTTGAAACCGGAGAGAGTGGGGGGACAGGGGGGGGGGGGGGGGGGTCTAGTGCTGGTCTACGGCAAGGTAAGGGTGTGGATTGTAGAAGGAGAAGTGGAGAAGTAGGGGGCGGGGGGGTTGCCTTTGACAGGCACTCTCCATCCACATCCCAGCATCCCCTCTGTGCTAGAATCGATAGCCCAGAAGACCTGGCTGACACTCGGCAATCAGACAAGAGGTTAGACTAACCCTGCCGATCGCTAGAGAGACAAAGGGAGAGGGGGGGGGAGAGACATAGAGGGGGGAGAGGAGGAGAGAGAAGGGGGAGAAAGGGGGGAGAGGGAGAGAAATGGAGAAGAGGGGGAAATGGAGAAGAGGGGAGCCGGATGGAGAGGAGGAGGAGATAGGGGGCTGTGGAATAATTTAGATGGAGAAAACGGAAAACTCAGTATGACCAATTTAATTTCCCTGGTCAGAGATATAATGAGTGTGTGTGTGTGTGTGTGTGTGTGTGTGTGTGTGTGTGTGTGTGTGTGTGTGTGTGTGTGTGTGTGCGCCTGCGTGTGTGTGTGGGTGTGTGTCAGCAATGCCTTTCTTAGAAATGATTAGCAAAAAGGGATAATTCTAATCAAATCAACATCAAATGTGAACAAAGGCAACACACATGCTTTTCTGACAGCAATATTTGACTTCCGGGGTGAAGCGAATTATCTATCTGTGGTCTGCTAGTCTTGCATCAGGGATCCACTTTTAGGTATAAAAAGGTACATTTATATTAAAAAACAGATTCATCATTAGGGTGTTTATTGCTTCAGCATTTCAGGTTCCATTTCATATTCCAGGAGGAGTCTTTCCTCACCCTGGTGTTAATGTGTAAGTGTGTGTTTATGTTTGTATCTGTGTTAGCTGTCAGGTCAGGTAGACCTTTCTGGCTTTAAAGGCAAAGAAGCATATTGTGGAAACCAAATCGGCTACATGAGCCACATAATGAACTGGCTATCACACATACAAACCCCCACTCCCCCACCAAACACACACACACACACACACACACACACACACACACACACACACACACACACACGACTGCACACAACGGACGGTCAGCAGGCATCAGCCTTATGAAAACAAGCTGTATCACATCAATCACATCAAGCCTTTGCTTTTTCGCCTTTTCTGTCTCTATCTCACTGTTGACCTTCATTCATTCCAGCATCCACTCTTTCATCTGTCCTTTGCAAGTTCCACACATCCCGTCTTTCATCTCTCCCTTGCTCTCTCTCACTCTCTCTCTCTGCTTTTATCCATCCTTTCATCCAGGAGTAAGCCCACGTTGGAGGATGCATGTGTTGGGGTCTCTGATGAAAGAATGTGCATAGAGTCTTCAGCCAATCAGAGCACAGGACCTCCACCAAAGCCTTTTAGGCACATGTGTGAATGTGGTATGGTTAGGGAAGTGTCTCTCCCCGGACACAAGGTCGCCTCGTTTGGGGGGAAGTTATGAGAAGAAAAAGGAAAACAGGTGCAGCACGACTGAGTCTTTGCTTCTCCTAAAGTTAAGGTACTGGTTTAGAAGTGGTTTAACAGTGAGGTAAACTCAGGTTGTTGCCTCTGCATGCAGAGTGCAGACCCATTGTGTGTGTGTGTGTGTGTGTGTGTGCGTGTGTGTGCACATGTGTGTGCATGCGTGAGAGTGGGTGTCTAGAGAAAGTGTTTCTCTAATCAAGTTGCATGATAGGATCAGAAGGAAGCCCACTGCTTCCTTAACCCCCCCCCCCCCCCCACACACACACCAAAAGAAAACAAGATGTGTGTGGATGCGTGTGTTTAGCTTCCACGGCAGCAGAACAGCGCCGCAAAAATCGCAACAGGTGCGAGGCACTGGTGTTTCATGACGGTTGGGTTAAAGGTTCAGCAGTTGTCATAGCAACACATTTTGCACACAAACAACAGGGTATGTCTTCCTTGATCTTAAGAAAAGATTAGGGGTAGGGAAATTGATATGACACATTACGAGAAAGGTTACAGAACAGATCGCGATGATAGTGAGTGAAAGCATAAACACAGGCATGCCCCCACACACATAAACACACACACACACACATTGGCATTTGAAAGTGTTCTTAGCCGTGGCGGCCAATCAGCACTGCTTCAGATCAGAGTGGGAGGTGTGCTGGCGGGTCCCACACCTGGTCTGGAGTGCTCAATCTAACCTGTCTGCCTCCGAATAATTAGCAGCTCACTGTCACAGGTGCTAAGGCTGCTAGCATGGCGAAGATTGCAACGCAAACGGCTTAAAGGGAGTCTGAAAAAAGCAACCGACACTCTTGTCAAACCAAAGTGGATGTTTTTATTTTTCCACCACTGCTCAACGTGGGGTTTAAGAACACAGGATGGAAGGCACACTGGAAAAGGGAACAGACTCGGGTGCATTATCACTTGGCGTCGCTAATGAGTCCCTCGATCTGCCCCACTTTTAACAGCATATGTTCTTTAAACTGGGGGAGAAGGGGGGAAAAAAACACTTTTCAACCCCTGGTGGTCCGGCGCCTACACGGAAAAGGGGGGAGGGGAGGCAACGGTATAGCACATACACACACGCACAAATACACACACAAACACACACACACACACACAAACGGACACACACACGTATCCCCAGCATAGCCTCTGGGCTCAACAGCAGATATCCATATGTCTATGGGTGGGTCGCATGCTACCGTGTGTGCAGCAGATCCTCTCTACGTGCCGTGTGTTCACTCTGAACCCTGCATCACATTACACACACACACACACGCACACACACACACACACACACACACACACACACACATGCACACACACACACAAATGCAAGCACACACAAATGCTCATATGTACACATACAGATATACTGTGCATGCATATACACACAACCACATGTACGCACATGCATATGATATGTGCGCACAAAGATGCATGCACACACAAGTGCACATTCACATCCAAACATGTATAAATGCATTCACAGCAAACGTCAGTAGAAGGGAATGCATAGGCACATAAAACATAAAACAAAAGACAAATACACAATCGAGCTACGATTTCATAGGAACAACCTGTTTCCTGTATTTGTGAGTAGCAATGCCTTTGATGTTTTGAAAGGTACATGTGCATGCTTTGTTGTGTGTGTGTTTGTGTGTGTGTTCGTGAGTACATGCGAGTGTTAAAGTTAAAGCTTATCTCACTAAAAAGGGAAAGAAAGACAAAAAGGAGTCAAGAAATGCTTTATGCCACATAGTCAATAACACTCAATAATTCCTGTGGGGTGCATTGATTTATGAAGCTTTTGAGTCTACAATAATAATGTAATTAGATTTTCTCAGCTATTTTAAAACGAGGCCTGGCTTTTTATTTGGAAAGTGTCTCATGTGGTTTGGTTTTGCTTTTGATTGTGTTTACATTTAGATAGCTTTCAAGCCCCTCACTAAAATAGGAAAGCCATGGAAGTGCGCACACACACACTTACACACACACGCACACACACATACACAGCTTTAATAGCAGTGCTGGCATTTCGTGTGATGATGAAAGAACTTCTATGCGACCTGGGGGCCCACAGAAAACCTTATTTTCCGGTTTGTCGTTTTTCCTTATTTCTTGTCCATCTTTCACTGCCTTCATTTATGCTTTCCGCTCGAAACTTTAGATCCATCCCATTTTTCTCCATCTCATCCTTGTGACGCAGAAAACACACTTCTTCTTGCGTCGTTTATGAGTAATATCTAGTCTCTGCTTTTTCTAGATCTTTCTTGGCCTCTCTGTCTGCAATTTAGCCCGTAATCCTAAACTCTCTTTTCTCCATCTGTCTCTCACTTGCCATATGCTCATCAAATGACACAATTTCGCGTGTGTATGTGTGTGTGTGTGTGTGTGTGTGTGTGTGTGTACGTGTGTGAGTGTGTGTGTGTGTGTGTGTGTGTGTGTGTGTGTGTGTGTACGTGTTGTTGCAAAAAGTGAGCGTGTCCAATGGAAGAAAAATGTGATGTGACAAAATGGAAGCCATGCTGTCGAATCCAATCTTCACAAGTTCTGTACAAACACGCTCTCACTGAGAGGCGGCCATCCCAGCTAAAAGGATTTTGTCTTTGACTGTTGGCTAGATGCAGTATAAATAGGAAGGTGTATAAAAGTCAATAAGGAGGATGGGTAAAAGGTAGGCAATTTATTTTCTTCCTTCATATTATCTAGTGTTCCAAACATCCTGTCAGAGGGAGGAGTCACTAGGTTCACAGTTTTTAAGACATTCACTTTACTGTTGAACCTCTTGAAACCGTTTCGCTCCTACAGGCTCTTATTCAGATCAGACACTATGGTTCTATTTGTGTTGGTACATCTTTGCATGTATCTATTCATGCTATTCATGTATTCATTCATGCCTAGCAGCTAAAATAACAAATATGTACTTTTCGTAACACAGCAAATAATGGCTTTTTAGCCATTGCAAATATACAGGTAAATACTAGAGCCTGACGATACTTGATTTTAGGGATATTCAAAACACAGGTACATCGGCCGCTGCGCTATTAGGGATGGAATGGCGCTCTGCTGCATAAAAAATGGAACTTCCTCTGTCTGGTTTCTCCAAATCGCCTTCCCCAGCTTTAAATAACAAGTCTGTGTTTACGCGGGGTGGGGGTAATAACAGTTTTGTTGCTCGGATGTAAAGTCTACCAATGGATTCTCTCGCCCCGCCCTAGCCCAGCTGAGGAGAGGCGGAAATCGTGGAAGTTCAACTTTGACTCCAGAAAGCCCATTCATAAATCTACACCCTTCCAGACCCATGTTTCAATACAGCCCAGCACACTAAACACACATATGTGACACATGTAAATACCAAGGAAAGCACAGAAAACAAGTTGTTTGGGTGGATTCCACTCAGGGTTTAACAACCGTAGATAAAAAAAGACAAACACAGATAAGAGGAGGTACAGAGACACGGTGAAAT
>NC_136936.1:17279111-17284111 GCF_949987615.1 Pollachius pollachius
AATATTCAATTCCCGCCTTCCTACAGAGAAGGAACAAGTTGATGAACAAAAGCTGAAAGACAGGTAGTAATTGCCAGCAAACACACATGTCTGTGTTTGTGTGTATGGTATTGTGTGGTTTGGTTGCGTGTGTGGTGTGGTTGTTTTCGTGCGTGTGATGTGTTTGGGTGTGTCTGTTTGTTTGTGTGTGAGTGTGTGTGTGTGTGTGTGTGTGTGTGTGTGTGTGTGTGTGTGTGTGTGTGTGTGTGTGTGTGTGTGTGTGTGTGTGTGGCTGTGTGTGTGCGTGTGTGTGTGTGTGTGTGTGTGTGTGTGTGTGTGTGTGTGTGTGAGCACTCTTCACCTTCGGATGTGGCTTTTTATTGCAATATCTCTGACGTGAGTGTGGTCATAGTTTCCACTTTTGGGAGTATGTGCATTTTCATGCATTAGAGAGTATGTGTGTTTCAGTGCCTCTGTGTATGTGTGTGTGTGTGTGTGTGTGTGTGTGTGTGTGTGTGTGTGTGTGTGTGTGTGTGTGTGTGTGTGTGTGTGTGTGTGTGTGTGTGTGTGTGTGTGTGTGTGTGGGTGTGTGTGTGTTTGTGTGTGTGTGCGTGTGTGTGTGTGTGCCTGTGTGAGATTGTGTATGCATGTCATGGGCATCCTCCTAGCCTGTGCAACTGGTTTTATTCACACGGCATTGAACAAACTTAAGCTTATTACGCAAAAATACAATCAGAGCTGTGGTTTCTGCCCCCATATAACACACACAAACAAACACACAGACACAAAACACATCAACACACGCACACAGACACACAGCAGCTGTGTGGAATGTGCAGCAATATGAAGAAAATAAAGACACACCCATGAGTTGAGTTGGAGGTTAAACCTCTCTGAGGCGTTTACTGTCAAGACGAACACACACACACAAACACACACACACTAGTAGAACACCAACACGGCATCAGAGAAACATTGCTGGGCTCATTTAAATGTATAAACTGTTTAGACCTGAGACTTTGTGCACACAGAAACACTCACAGTCACACTGACACAAACACACACGCACAAACACACGTACTTCCCATAGTGATGAGTGAGGGTATAATAACTCCCCAGTGGGCTCAAACTGCCCTGGGTGCAGAGGGAGAGTCACTATTAAGCTAATATTTATTTCTGCTCGGGTCTTATTTGCTCAACAAATTGTTTAGCATCTAATCTTTTCAAACAGCTACCCTTGATGTCAACTCGGCCTCTTACTAGATAAACACCAAACTTTCAGTGCTTTCCCAACTTAATACCCGCTTCTTTTCTTCTTTATATTTTAGGCACACACACGCGCCGGGTGCGTACGCGCAGGTGCGAAAGTACGCACACTCCAGAGACAAGTTCATTATGGATTTCTTTGAGCCACAAATCCTGTATAAGAAAAATGAAATAGCCACCATCAGTCATCACCATCATCACAAAAACGATCACACCGCCTTAAAGAGCAAGATCCATCTCCCTCTCTCTCTCTCTCTCTCCTCTCTCTCTCTCTCTCTCTCTCTCTCTCACACTATCTCTCCTTCTCCCTCTCCCTGGTTTGTGTTCTATTATCTCTTATTGGGGCCCTCCTATACAATTGTCATATCCTTCTGTGTCACAATGCAAGTCCTGTCTCACTATGTGTGTGTGTGTGAGTGTGTGTGTGTGTGTGTGTGTGTGTGCGTGCGTGTGTGTGTGTGTTTGTGTGTGTGTGTGTGTGTGTGTGTTTGTAATCTCACATTTGGATATTCTGTTTGTGTGTATGTGTATTACCTGAGACTATCCGTCCACTGAGCTGCAGCAGCTGTTATCTAGTCTTCCCAGGCCCCTTCCAGCTGGCCTAGGAAGCCCTGTATATCAGCCTGTGACAACCACAGCAGAGAAATGGTCACTTGCAGGGCCTGCTGCTGTTGGCCACACACAAGTCTGACAACAAATAAATAAGTTATAATCTAAGAAAGAAGAAAACAAGTTTCAAGTTGCATGGCAACCTATAATATCAAGTATCACAGTCAAGGTATAACAAGTTAAATAACAAATTTTTGACAGAAATTTGCATAAATTGAGATGGCAATTTATGTACTAATGAAAATCATCGTGGACAACAGTCATTTCTTTCCTGTTGTGTATTGTGACTTACAGAGAGAACTGTGTGCCAAACCATTTTTTAAGGAAAGAAACAACCAAACATCAACCTTGGCTTATTGTACTATTGTACTTAATTATCTACACATAACACTATAATCAAAGCACCTTTTGAAGAGGCACTACATATTCCTTGATCAATGCTGTACTGTTTTCAATGAAGGTTACTGTATGGGAATTTCCTGTACCTCCCCGGTAAGAAAGGAAATCTTGAAAACAAATGAAAGTTGTTTTACTTTGAGGGACGGAAAGTGAGTATTGAATCTGAGATAAGAAAGAGAGAGAGAGAGAGAGAGAGAGAGAGAGAGAGAGAGAGATAATAAACTGATAAGAGTACATGTCAGGCCTGAGCTGTCCTTAGAAAGGGGCACAGACAGATGTTTTAGTCATATCTCTCTCTCTCTCTCTTGCTCTCTCTCTCTCTCTCTCCCTTATCACTCACTCTCTTAAAGCAACATGTTCATTCAAAAAGCACTTTGAGCAACATTAAAGATCACTAACTCATCACACGCATCCCCAACTCCCCAACTCCCACACCCATAAGAACACCCGTACACACACACACACACACACACCCACACACACAATAAATGAACACACGATACACACACACAGCGAACACATGCTCATTCGGTTACCAGCCCACACAGAGAACGGCTGTGGAAAACTAGAGCAGCAGAATAGAACATTGTGTTTCCCTCAGAACACTCCAGAAGGAACACTTGGGCGAGAGAGGAGAGAACCGCTTCCTCTGCACCACACTTCACTCAAAACAAAGGGACGGACAGACATACACCCACACAAAGAAGAGAGGGAGAAGACTCAGTGAGAGACAGACAGAAGAGAGAAATAGAGAGACAGAGAGGAGACATTGAGAGAGAGAGACATAGAGAGAGAGAGAGAGAGAGAGAGAGAGAGAGAGAGAGAGAGAGAGAGAGAGAGAGAGAGAGAGAGAGAAAGAGAGAGGGAGAGATTGAGGTAGAGAGAGAGAGGGAGGAGAGAGAGAGAGGGAGAAAGAGTGTGTGTGTGTGCATGTGTGTGTGTACGTGTCTTTGCGTGCAGACGAGGCAGAGAGACCCTGGGTGCTGCCTGACACGAGAGACACATTTTTTTATGTCACATGACATCAATCCTCAGGCTGACAGGCCCAATAGATCTGTGCCACAACTGCCATGGGTTATACGACGGACGGACAGACAGACAGACACACAGACAGACAGACAGACATACAGACATACAGACTCTCTAGAGACAGAGAGAGTCTAAATACAATTATATGGGTCAAATTATTCTTCTTATATTCTGCTCACACCACTTATTTTGTCTATTCCTCTACTTTAACCGTTGTTCCCAGAACTTCCTGCCATGTTATTTATCAAGCAGCTGGTAGCCAATCACAAGGTACAGACCCATGGTCTGGATCTGTCCTCCTTTCCGTCGTAGCCGTGGTTGCTCTGTATTCATGGGCCTATTTAAGTCGCTCTTCTACCTACTAAATCAACACCTGAGCACACATTTACCTCCCCATACACCCTCTCCTTCCCTCCCTCAGGTCTCTCTCTTCATCACGCTTTACCTCTCTTTGTGTGTGCTTTACTCCTAATCGTTTTTTGGATGTTTTTTTAAGATCTTCTTACCTGAGAGCTTCCCACAATGCATTTGGTTTCCTCGAATTGGCATACCAGGATGCCATCCTGCCATCTTGCCAGGATGTCAGGAGTGCCATCCTGCCAGGAGAAAAGAGCGGGAAAACGATAAAGAACTGAGTTGATGAGGAATCAGAACGCTAAAGGGAAGGAGTCTGCTGTTTCGTTCTAGCTGCCCTGCGTAACTAGGCGCTGACCTAAATCTTCATATCTCCAACCCACAATGCAAGATTGATTGGTTTGTGAAAGGATGAGACTGGGATAAATGTATGTGTAATGACGACTGTTCCAGACTTCATTGACTGTTTACAGAAGGCCTTATTTCAGTGAAAGGCCGCCGCTAGGATCCATGCAACAGACCACAGAGCTGTTCTGATTCAACAGAAGCTGACATTCAGCCAGATTGATTCCAGACAGGAGCAATCAAACCGGGCGGGGTAAAGGACATGTAAACAGCAGGAGAATGTGTCCTTCACATGCAACACACAATGAATACAAATAATTATTTGACATAACCGTCAACCGCATTAGAAGCAGGGAAAGAGAGAATTAGAGACAAACAGAGTAATGACTAGTGACTGATTCAAAAACAGATGATAAAAATAATGACATGGCTCTCTCAGGGTAGTTATTATTAGGTGTACGACTGGGGTTTAATGCCAGGCTGTTTTATTGACATCTGCCAGGGAGAGCCTGCTAGTTCAACCAAGTGCAGTAAAAGGCACACCTAAAAAGTATCATCAATAAATCATCCAATCAGCTTACAGCCCACATAATATGCAGTGATCTCATACATAGAATCATCTGGAACACAGCTTTCTTTTTCTTACAGAGCAGATGCCTTTCTTTCAGTTCTGTTAGCTTCACATCTATGGCTTTCATTACACGAATTCAAAGGTTTTATTAAAAGTTTGTACAAGTTCATAGTCAGAATTGATTACTGCTACTAATGATAATAACAAACAAAATCATATATTCTCACAAATAATGCAGAAATGGATTCCCTATCAGACTCTTCGTTACTACTTTCCTACAGCATCGTTCCTCTGCACTATTGCGTTCCTCTGCACTTTCCTAATGAAAACTCGAACACGTTGCAACTCTCAGCCCAACCTGACCGACAGATTCCGTACAGATGTGCTTCCTGTCTCATCCGGCCGCTGCGTGGCGAGACAGAGACAGAGACAGAGACAGGGACAGAGA
>NC_136936.1:17289111-17299111 GCF_949987615.1 Pollachius pollachius
CTCTCGCTCTCTGGTTGTCGCTTCTTCTATTCTATTACCTTGAAGCAAGAGGCTCTGATGCTAAATGTGTTAGAAATAAACAGAAAACTGGCTGTTTGTTCTCGTCTTGAGGGAATATTAAAAACAACTGATTTAATTGCACTTTGCAAACAGTGTTGCGCTTCCATGTTGAGCATGCCACTAAAATAAATCATGTCACACACTCAGCAGAGGTATGCAAACTACGATTCACATGAAAACATACTCAAACACACACACGCACATAAAACCCAATTAAAGCAGGCAACATCTCACTAAGCCAGACACACAGGTATCCAATCCACACACGCTAACCTGCCTGCTCACACAGACAAACAAACATGCACACAAAAACACGCAGTCACAAACACACACACACACGCAGGCAACCCACACACGCACGCGCGCGCACGTACGTACACACACACACACACACACACACACACACACACACACAAACACACACATTAAGTCTCCAAGTAACATTTAAAGTGATTTCAATCAGGTGTCATCAGCATGGCATGGCGTGTCGATGTCACCCTTGTCCATCACACAGAAACACTGTGTCTTTAGATAAGCTAGCTCTCTGCTAGGGGCCTTCGTGTTGTCATGCTCAATGATGTCATTGTCACATTTACCCACTACCATTGCCTTTAAAGCAGGAAATGATGTACTGGAGATTGACGGTTAATGGCTTCACAACATAATCTTAAAAATAGTTGTTTTGATTCTGCTGTTGTGAGGAGTAGCATGTGCAAAGTGGAGAAATGTACAGAACATTGATAGATTTTATTGAGCAGCATTGTATACTCAAGCGGGATACTGTTTGAGAATGTGTGAGAAATGTTAAAGAAAAGTATGAGTATGACTTTGATCATTATCTGCAATGATGAAATTCCCCTCTTTTGAATAATGCATTGTCCTTGTTTACAAGCTTGGTTTATTGTTAACTGATGTGTGAAATCAAAATGAACAATCAGCTAGCATTGTCTCCCTTCGCCATGCACTGTTCATAGCTAAATGTACTTCCAATTCAAACTGTAAAATAGGTCTAAAGAAATCCAGCCCATTCTTATAGCCATGACATTCATTCTCGAAATGCAGCATGCAAATTCCAAAGTACTAGAGGCAGTCACAATTCAATAGGACTTGAACTAGGCCCTATAAGACTGGGAATACATTTAGCAATGTAATTAAATTAATGACATTCAAAGGTTTATCATGCTGCAGTTCGGGAATGAAATGCTTCGAGCAAGAGATTTCGGATTCAGATGCACAAAACGTTCTTGTAGTCGTGCAGCTACACGGCAGGGGGTCATTCAGGACCTTTGCGCCGTCCTCTCGGATCATTATTATCATCGTCCGTTATCAGCAGTGCGAGTTGGCTGGTGTGAAATTGAAGCTAAGTGTAAGTAAATAACCGCTTCAAGTCTGGAAGAATCTTTGCGTGGACCGATAAACGGAGAGGAGGGGAGGCGGGTGTTGACGATGTAGGGAAAGAGTCACGTTAAGCAAAAGAAGTCTTAATTTGCATGTTGTCATTGCAATCCTTGTTGCCGTGACGACAATTGAAAGTAAATACATGGTGTGTGTGTGTGTGTGTGTGTGTGTGTGTGTGTGTGTGTGTGTGTGTGTGTGTGTGTGTGTGTCTTGGCATGCACCACAGCCGAACTGTTAAATATATCTTACAGAGTAGTCGGATGGATAGATAGATACATACATATCATAGACAAATATGATGGATGGATGAATGCATAAATGACAGATAGATAAATAACTGCTAAATAAATGAGACACGGGGACAGAGATACACAGACATGATGTATAAATAGAAAAGATAGAACGGCTGGAGGGAAAGATAGGTACAAATAGATGGGGAGATGCAAGAGATGGAGTGGTAGGGGGACAGAACACACTGACTTACTTCAGTCCAGCCTAGCATGTCGAACCCACTCTGGCGTGCTTCATTATCTCTGGCTGCACTATGACCTCATGACTGACACTTGCCCCTCTCAGGGTCTCGTGTATGTGTGCGTTGTGTGTGTGTGTGTGTGTGTGTGTGTGTGTGTGTGTGTGTGTGCGTGAGTGCATGCGTGTGTGTGTGTTCGTCCGTGCGTGTGTTCGTTTGTGCGTGTCTGTGTGTGTGTGAACGAGGGGCATGGCAGTGCTAATCTGTTTACATTATACCCGGATAGTGGATTTACTTTTGCAGCCCCCTATGCATCACGACATACACTAGTCTAGAAATACAACCAGCCACGTGAGCTGCACTCACACTATAGCTGTGGCACAAACAAACATGCATAGATATTATAATCATATCACTAGATTCCCATGCAAATGATTCCCTAGTAAACCACAGCATTTAGTTTTGATCTCTGTGAGGTGTGCCTAAGTGAGGTTACACGTTGAGCTCTGTCACCAGTCAATTATTTTATTTATCACCTCTTATCTCCCCTTGTTCAGCGATGGGAAAACATTCTTAAAAGGAGATACCGAAAACTAGAAAATATGATTAGCTTACTGAAACTCACATGGTGTGAGCGATAATGATCTCCAGATCTCCTGACCGCATGATGTCAAGTCAACATTGATCTGCAGAACTAGCTACAATCTCTCCCTCCGCCATTGATTATAATCACTGACACAATGTGTGTGCGTGTACGTGTGTGTGTGTGCACGCGTGTGTGTGGGTGTCTGTGTGTGTGTGTGCGTGTGTCTGCGTGTGTGTGCGTGCGTGTGTGCATGTCTGTGTGTGTGTGTGTGTGTGTGTGTGTGTGTGTGTGTGTGTGTGCATGTGTGTGTCTGCGCGCCTGCGTGTATCTATGTGTGTGTGTGTAACTGATTTATAAGAGCGTTGAACATCCCCAGCGAGGTGCATGTTAGAATGTGGAAGTGAAAGAAATCGATTTAGCATACCTCCCAAAGGCTTCCTTATTCTTCTATATCAGATAAAGCCCATACGCAACAACTGACTCACATGCACACACACACTGACACGCAATACCCTTCATTATATATTTTTAGTGTGACCAGATAAAGAAGCAATTCACTGTTCTTCGTAACACATCCATGACCGTTTGAAGAGGAAGCTATGGCCAGGATGAGGGTGTGTGGAAACGTTGGACTCACTGCTGCAGAGAGATGGGCTCTGATACATCACGCCTGATTGTTTTCAAGGTGAGGCTTTCAAACGCAACTGCACACCCAACACATTGTCTTTTTCTCTTTCTTTCTGTTTCCCTAGATGAACATCGCAATGCAATCCATCCATTTCTGACGTGGAAGGCGTGGGAAAAAATGTGAGATTGAGTTTCGCCTGGTGCCAGTTAGAGAATACACCGTGTCTCGGTTCTGGTGCTGTGCTTGTTATTTTTAGGGCTCATCAGATGATTGGTTTGTGGTTGCGTGTGGGTGTGGTTATTTCTGATTGGTTGCAGCTTGAACATAAATATAAGCAAGTGAGGAGAGGCCAGTGGCCTCTCCTCCTCTCCCCCCTGTCTCAGTTAATGAGATGTGTGTGTGTGTGTGTGTGTGTGTGTGTGTGTGTCTGTGTGTGTGTGTGTGTGTGTGTGTGTATGTGTGTGTGTGTGTGTGTGTGTGTGTGTGTGTGTGTGTGTGTGTGTGTGTGTGTGTGTGTGTGTGTGTGTGCATCCAGGCGCATCTTATTTTGAAAACAAATTATTAATGTATTTAATGCAAATTAATGTATTATGCTTCTCACATTTCTTGGCAGCCGACTTAAAGCTAATACTTGAAGGTTTCCTGTGCACTGGTTGTTAAAAGTGGCGTTAAAGGGGTAAAAGGGTTTACATTGCCTCATAAACACTTATAACATACACGTCAAATGAAGTCATGCAGGGCAAGCAGGTGACAACCATGAGGATGCTGAAGCAGTGTGACTCAGAAGGTAATTGCAAGGGTGAGGCACAGCATTAAAGGCTTTGCACACTACACACTGGAATAGAAAGCATATGGACACACACACAACACACACACACACACACACACACACACACACACACACACACACACACACACACACACACACACAGACAGCGACTTCTCACCTTCCTTCCAGCTGTTTGAGATATTTCCTCAGCCCATCCTCGTTATTGGTGTTTAGAAGCTCTTGGCTCAGAACCTTCTCTCTTTCTCTTCCCAGCATGCCGCCAGCTCCTCACTCTGCAGCCTTTCCATTTCTTTTCAAGAAAAAGCTTTGATACATTTCAATTTCTTCCCAAGAAATGGAAAGAAATCCAAGAAACTCCTGTTTAATATCTTATTGTCTCAAACCCTTCTTCCATCTCTCTTCTGCTCCTTTCCTCCCTCAGTGCCCACTCCTCCCTCAGACCTCTCTCTCTGTCCTCCTTCCTCATCACCAGCTCTTCTCCCATCAGCTCCTGGGCCGCATCCACTTGCCGTCCGAGCTCCAGGCAGGGGGGGCTCACTCCTGCTTCGCTCTTGCTTCACCCAGCTCCAGGGACTCTCTCTGGGCTTTCTCTCAGGCCAGCCTCCTCCCTCTTCCCTCTTGCTCCTGGAGCTCGGCCACCTCCTGGGCTAGCTTAGCTTGGCTCCGCTGGAACTTGTGGAGGATGAGGTAGCTGACTGCAGCAATGGCCTCACCGTCACGCTGTGCTCCATCTGGGGAAGAAAGGGGAACGATTAGTATCCTGATTACACCGCTGGACTCATTTATTCAGGGGCTTCATGGGAAAATGGGTTTTACACAATCCAACTGTCTTCATCGTTTTGCAAGGAATCAAGACATGTGAATGGTACTCAAGGAAAGATTTGAGAGTTGTCAAGGGAGAGCAGAAATGAGAAGAAGAATTTTGAAACTACACAATCAAAAAACGTCCTCCGCCATTGACCTGTGATGCATTCAAGCACCTATGCTTGACAGGCAAAATGGATAGCCAAACCAATCAGGACATCAATCAGGAAAGGCCTGATTGGTCAGAAGTAAGCAGTGAGAGGTCTCCCATCTAGATGGGCTCATACAGAGGCAGGCGCAGTCAACTAGAAACACATACTCTCACTCAGCATTTCCCTCACTAATGCTGACAGAGGTAGGCAATTTGAAGAACATTACACTCAAATAATAGCACTTAGATCTTACCTACAGCATCTTTAAATACAGCAAAGGTTTCACCCTGGCAGAAACGCTACAATGTGTATTCAGTGTGTGCTCCGTGCCACAACATGTGCATGTGTGTCTACGTGTTACTTGAGAATAAAACTAGTTTTGGCAGTGTGCAGAATCTGCCTTTGTGGTAATTCAATGTATCTGATGTGACAGATGGCACACACCAGCGCACAACAACATTGTTTTATGTCACAGAGCATAGAAATAGCTGCGCACTATTGATTTTTCTGTGTGAATAATGTTCAAGACAGAATGTCAAAGCACTGCTCTGCCAAGTATTGGGTACAAATATTAAAAAAACAAATAAAATGGAGAACAACTGACATCTCGAAGAAAATGTTTGTTTTTTTCAAGTGCCTCCAAGTTTAGACATCTCCAATCTTCCACACAAACGTGGTTTCACTCCAAACTCTCTCGCTTTGCATCACTCTGTATTTAGTCTCTACTATTTAGTTTCTGTCTGTCCGTATTTCTCTCCGATTGGGTCCCCCTTTCCCCCTACATCCCGCCACCGGAGCCCCTGTTTGTCACTTCTGTTTAGAGCTCAGAACCCCGTCCAATCCACACAGAGCTTTTATCCCAATGACACCGCTAGACAAACGCCGCTTGTTGGTGTTTGGATGACAAAAATCCACTCCGATGGCGTCTGCCTCGCTGCCGCGGCAGAGTGATGCGAGACACGGGACGAGAGACGCTGGACGCGGGAACAGGACAAGAGAGGCTTTGTAAATAGCAAGCCCCAGCCGAGGATGACAACGCAGAGCGGTGTTGAACGTTCCACGCAGAGCGGTGTTGAACGTTCCTTAGTCGTGTTGTTCACGGCTTATAGGACTCCATCTTGTTCTGCCTCGGATTGCCGTTGGCCTGTGAATGATACTCGTTTCCTCATGTCATTCCTGTGTCACGCATTGTACTACGAGAATGTTGCAACCATGCCAGTAAAGCTTTTTGCTTTATTGGCATGACACTGAGTTTGTGCTTGAAAGAGAGGGAAGTAGAGACATGGAAGCATTTTTCCAATACGATACGGACAGTCGACGAACAAAAAGGCCCTACTTGGTTGCCAAACAACATGGCTCTGAGTAGATAGATAGCATATGCTAATACTTAATTAATTCCATACACATATGTTTTTTTTCAGCGTTATTACTACAAGATGGCAGCAGGGAGAATGAGCCGATCGGATATTCTAAGAAAGCCTTCCTGCTCTGATGCCAGGAAGGGGTCCCAGATGGACAGCCAACTTAGAAAACATTGAAGGTCGGACAAGTGATTGACAGGTGTCATATTTTCCCGGTCTTCTCCCAGCTAACAGGAGCTAACAAGCTATCCGTCTCCGCTCGCTTGCCATCCGTCTCCCTTGCGATCGATCAAGCGGGGGCTTTTGTTGTCGCACATCCCTGTCTCCTGCTGATTAGGGGGAAGAGGAAGAGAATACAAAGGAGGGCATGGGCAGAGGGACAGACAACATCTGTGTATGGTTGTGAAACATGAAAGCAACACAATAGGGTGCGCTGTAGCCACTTTACTGGAGCACACAGGGTTATTTTTTATCCGTTTGCAGTCTGTGTGAGTGCATGAGATGTGCGTGTCGGGAGGGCGTGGGCGTCTGCAGGCAATATTCTTTTCGGTCCACAAATTTTATTTTGTGTTTATTGCGCAGATGCCCTTTTGCTTGCTACAGACTTCTACTATACAACTGTAACCCAAATTCTGCAGAGTATACTAATGTTCCTGTGTCTGTGTGTTTGTGTATGCATATAGCTCTGTTCAATGACACACACACACACACACACACACACACACACACACACACCAACCACCCAGCATGAATGCTGATTGCACACACTCAAACCTAAGTACTTTCAGAAGCTTGCCTTGAAACGAGATGGATATGGTGATTTATTTTTTACATGGTCCTCACAATAGCATATTTAAACACGAAAACTCCCACACATACATCACACACATCATTCTCTGACACAGACAGACACACACACCTACACACACACACACACACACACACACACGCACACACACACATACACAGACACACACACACACACCCAGGGAGTGTGTGTGTCTGCCCTAAGCGGGTCATGTGCTGTCGTGACTGAGTTTGGCCCCGTAGGGAGAGCCCTCGCTTTCGGCGCTGACACATCCGCTTAGCACTCAAACAACCACAAGCCAACAACTCTGCGGAATCACCACACACACGCACACACCCCCACACAAGCACACACTGTCAGTCACACGCACACACAAGCACTCGCACCCATACTGTCAGTCACACGCACACACACACGCGCACACAGACAAAAACACACGTACATTCGAACATATACACCCCTACCCAGCCATACATTGACCCACATCCCCACCCTGGCCACACACCCACACAGAGAAGGAAGTGTATGGAAATATCTTTCAATGTTTTGTTTCTGACCCCGGGAAAAAAGTTAGTTACCAACCCTGTTCAGTCACTCCCCTTACCGTCAAAGATATGTAAAATAAATCCATGAGTCACAAATCCAGACAACACATCACAGAAGAGCACAGAATGTACAAGCCCAGGAACCTCCACTTATAACACTGTGGTACGGAAAGTGTGTGTTTGTGTGTTTGTGTGTGTGTGCGTGTGCGCGTGTTTGTGGGTGTGTGCAAGCATCCATGCTTTCATGCCTACGTGCTCAAATGCAGCACCCTTTTTCATCCTCTGTTCGCTGAGCGACCAAATGTCCTAATCGCTTTGTGGAGCTGTGGCACTATGTTGTTTCGTTGTGTTGTGTGCTGTGTGTGTGTTATGTGTGTCTGTATCTGTGTGTGTGTCTGTGTCTATGTGTGTGTGTGTGTGTGTGTTTGTATGTGTGTGTGTGTCTGTGTGTGTGTGTGTCTGTCTGTGTGTGTGTGTGTGTGTGGGGGGGGGGGGGGGGTTATGTGCGTGTGATTGCTGGTGTTTGCAGCTAAGGTATAGACACACAGGGAGGGGGGGTTTGCGGGTTGTGACTCGGAGCAATCTCATCACGGCTCTGTCGCCGTGCTGACGCGTGCATAAAACATGAGGCTCTTACCCCTGCAGCACTGGTGCACAGGGTTGACAGTGAGGTGCTTGGGGGAGAGGGGAGAGGGTGGGTGGGTTATATGGTGTACCAGGTTGGTGTCTTGTCAGGATAAGGCCCCATTATTAATTCAAGCTACGCCGTTTTATAACCCTGTGTCTGTGTGTGTGTGTGTGCGCACACGCATACGTGTGTGTGTGTGACACAAGACAATCCAATATGCATGTTGGTTATGTGTAAGTTTGTGTACGTGTGCATGTGTGTGTGTGTGTGTCTGTATCACTGCATTTGAGTGGCACTGGCGCACACACACACACGCACACGCACACGCACACGCACACACACACGCACACACACACACACACACACACACACACAGCCAGAGATTGTCTCATACTTGATAAACCGCTTGGCAAGCCAGGCACCTAAATCAGATCCCCTCGCTCATCCCATCTAACCTACACCTCCACAGTCCTGTGGGCTCTCCCTGCTTCCTACACACAAATCCTGTCTCTGGCTCTTTCCCTCTAGCTCACATTTCAACCCTCATTCCGTGATATTCACTTCACTTCTGTAGGTTTATTTTTTTCCCCCCTTTGGCATCTCTGTGTCCTTCTATCACCCCAGCCGACTCCCCCGCCCGCTCTGCCCTCCTACACACGCAGCTGCGATGACCCGTCTGGCACATCACAACACCAGAAGTGGGTCACCCCCCCCCCCCCCCCCCCCACTTCCACGCACGCAAACAAACGCACCCAAAATAGACCAACCTAAACATGTGTGAACTACAGTAGCAGCCAGAGAGACACAACTGTCTCATATATATATATATACATATATGAGAGTCACATATATTACATTTTTGGGGGAAAAGCTGTTCTCGGTATATTTAGGCGTGCGTTTGCATCGACCAACATCAGCCCTTTCTCATGTGCAGACGGCGTCGGACTGCTCATGGAAGAAGCGGCAGAAGGGAAGCAGCATTCCCCGACGCAGGACCGCTCCATCTCTTATCGTCGCCACACACACACACACACACACACACACACACACACACACACACAGCCTTTCCACTGCACACGCGTCTGATTGGACTAAAAGCATTGTGGTGAAAATGTCACTGACGCTCCTAGCAAACAATTACCCTCTCTTCCATCTATTACACATTGACGACGCCCTCACACCCACAAACAGAGCCGGACAATGTTGCTTCACTGTCCGCCTACTAAATAGCATGGCTCCCCCGGCTAATGCAATCAACTGCAATTATTTAGCAATAAAATATTGAATCTTGTAAAAAAATATGTATTATATGGGGGGCGTATTAGACTACATTTGAATCCTTTTGCGACGTTGGTCATTGTCATTGTGATACAGGGCTTTATAAAAAAAGGTATATTTGAACAAAAAAACAATATCTGACCAAATGGTTTGAAGTGAACATTTGTTTTGTATAATAATAAAAAACACATTTTAATCCAGACATGATACGGGCTGTCCAGATGGGACATGGAGCTGTTGATAATCCCTTAAACCTCAAATCCTAATACTAGTGTGCTATTTTTGATGAAACGCTGAAAGTGAGATATAAGCAAGCGATCACGTCAAAATGTTGTGAAAAACCCACTCAGAAAGATAATCGCAGAAACACACGGAGGCAAGGGAGTGATTGCACACATTGAAATCTAATCAGAGGCACTGTGGGTCGGGTCTGGGACACTTGGTCAATTATTTTGAGTCCTGTGGGATTAGAGAGATTTGGCTTAGGTTTAAT
>NC_136936.1:17301611-17346611 GCF_949987615.1 Pollachius pollachius
TTGATTATATGTATTCAATCTTTTTGCATATATATATATATATATTATTTATGTATTAACTATATTTTTATTTGATTCAGAAACCTGTTCTTCTTCATCCACGGTGAACAAAGCCTGGCCACACAAGCACACACTCAGCACAAAATCAAAGTAAACGAAGGACAGGAAAACAAATGGAACAATGAGGGCGTTGTGGTAGAGGGAGGAGTCTGATCCCTGTTCCACTAATCAGAGTAAGCAGAAAACACCTGTGCTTCTGCTACCCCCAGCCCGATCCCACATCACAACACGCAGCATGGCACGGCATGGCGTGGTCTCAGCACGCGGTCCCGGGGAGGGACAAAGGAGCTGCGGCTAGCTTAGCCTTGTGTTGATCTGTGTTTATCCGTTATCTGTCTGTGTGGTGCTCCAAGTGGTTTCAGCCCTGAGCTGTCTGTCAACCTGCTTGCTGCTGACCATTTGGCTCAAATATGATATTTTATTATGTGAAGATGAATTAAGATATTTTCATTTTTGTGTTCACTTAACAGTCTAAATTCCTGGCATTCCATTTATTTTGCTGTCCTAGACACTTTGAGGTAAAACAACCATCATTTGCAGTTTTTGCAGGTGGTCATGTTCTTCTTGTCGCTATTCAAGTCACCTCGGGGACATTAGCTGGGGAACGAACGGTGAGAGCATTGGTTGAACCTAAATAGCAAATAGACATGTGTAGCGTCCTTCAAGCGGCAAATAATTTTGCCGTGGCATTTACAGACCAAGGCACAAAATACACCACAACATAATATATCAAGCTTTTCATTCAGCAAAATAGGCTAGCATAGCAGCTATTAAAGCCAGTAGTATAAAAAAAGAGTGTGTCAAGAGTGAGTCGTTGGCACAGCGTCTGGCTGATGAAAACAAGGCCGACCTCAAAACGACCCCCGGATTATCATGCGATATTGTCACATTGTATTAGCAGGAACCCCAACAACAGCATGACAACATTGCATGGTAATTCCAAACGGTCTCGCAAACTGTCATTATTGCGGATTACAGCTTTCACCAGAAGTGTAACATGGCTCTTGTCTTCCTTTTCCCTGGCAAAGGGTTTAAAACAAAATACGAGAATATAAAAGGATAGGACAGGGGATTTGAAAAAATAAATGAATAACACAGCACTGGAACACAGACAGAAACATGATGAAGATGTTAAGGAAAGACAAGGAGGAGGAGGAGGATAAGGAGATGATGAAGGGATGCAAGCAGGAGGTTCAGTGATCAGAGTGAACAGACACCACACATGCTGCCAATATCCAGAATGATACATTAGTTTGTTTTATTTTTCTTATTATTGTACCCCGGAGGCTGGATGGAAACACGGGGAAATGCAGCCTGAGTGTGTCTGGTTGTGCATTATTCAGGAGGATCGAGGAGAGGAGTATGGCAAGAATAAGCGAAACATAGGAAAGATGGAGGGCTAGCATGAGAGAGAGAGAGAGAGAGAGAACAGAGACGACAGAGAGAGAGAGAGAGAGCGAGAGAGAGAGAGAGAGAGAGAGAACAGAGACGACAGAGAGAGAGAGAGAGAACAGAGACGAGAGAGAGAGAGAGAGAGAGAGAGAGAGAGAGAGAGAGAGAGAGAGAGAGAGAGAGAGAGAGGACAGAGAGCAAGAGTGAGAGAGCGAAAGAGAGAGAAAGACGGGTAGAGAAGACTGCCACGCTTGCATCGAAAATCTATGTGCTGAGGAGATTCAGGTGTGCATTTGTGTATGAGTGTGTGTAGGAGGTGTGTAGGAGGGGTGTGTGGGAGAGAGAGGGGGATAGGGGCTGTCAATGAAGAGAGGCACGGAGTGAGGAGACAAGGAAGCATGTCTGAACATATTGACCTTTAGTTACACCCTCAGAGAAGGAGAAGGAGACGAATATACAGAGAGAGACCATGGGAGAGGATCTGTTCGGCATTAGCAATGCAGGGTTTCAGAGCAAGACAAAGAAAGGATGTATTGGGGGATATGGCAGAGAGAAAGACAATCAGCTTCTACCAAAAAACAGGTGCTGCAACTCTGGTCTGGTTACTATCAATGAATGAACCAACTCTACGCAATAGCTGGCCTACAACATAACTGCTGTTTCTTACGCCAAACCGAGATAAAAAAGTTTGTGATAGCCGGGCATAATAATAGTTACATTTGCTGCGTGCAGATCAATGATGTGAAAATGGTAAAACCAGTTCAAAAACTCATTGTCATTAGAAATTGAGGCTGTTGTGATTGATAAAAGAGAGAATGAAAGCAGCCATTTACTCTATGCACAATGGATCATTAAACAGCACTGGGGGGCAGGGTCATTACAACTTGTGAAATATGTTATAAAGCACAACAAGAGGATGTGGCTTTAGTAAAATTTTTGTGTGTGTGTGTGTGTGTGTGTGTGTGTGTGTGTGTGTGTGTGTGTGTGTGTGTGTGTGTGTGTGTGTGTGTGTGTGTGTGTGTGTGTGTGTGTGTGTGTGGGTCCGTGTGTGGGTGTGTGTGGGTGTGTGTGTGTGGGTGTGTTTGTGTGTGTGTGCTTGCGTGTGTGTGTCCCGTTCCACCTCGCCTCTCCTTATCTTTAGCAAAATGTTCTGGGTGAACATTTTGTCCCGCGGGCCCCAAAGCTCTGTGTCTCTGAGCTCTTCTTAAGACCTCAACCTTTTGAAGGAAAAAAAGTTAACACACATCCCCCCTCCCCCTAGCAAACCTCTCTCCACGTCCCCCTCCCTGGCTTTCCCCTTCTCCCCCGAACGTCTTGTCCTGTAACATGGAGGTCCTCTCACGCTGTGCCACTTGAGCAGTGAACGGGTGCATCAGCTCATCCGCAGAACAAGAGGTGCTCAATTGCATGTGGAAAAAAAACGAACAGGAAGTGACTGAATAATAAGTCAAAGAGAAAAGAAAAGTGCTTTGGTGTCACTCGCTCTGAACAAGTGTGTGCCTGCAAAGCCCCTTTCCTCCACTAGAACACTGTGGCTGGAAACAAGTGTCCCTTTGACAGCTTGAGGGAAATTTCAGTCGATGGGGGAAAAAATAAATGAACTGACTTTTAAAAATAGTTTATAATGTCTTCACTATAGGATGCCTCCTATGCAACCTAGCCTACTTTAAAAAGTAACTTATTTTTAAAAAAAACTTTAAAACTTAAGTCGAGGGTTGCATCATCCAGTCTTAACACCTTAACACTTAAAAGTTACTTTGCACGCACTTATTTATGTCATCTTTTTTTGGGATGAAGAACAATGACAATCCAAACGACAGCTACCGAAAGAGGAAAACATCCATCATATCGGTTATTATTTTCTGCTTCTGTCATCTCCAAAACATGGCTGCTTCAGCCAGAGAGCCACAAGACAAAACTTAGGACCTGGAGCGAGGAGGTTCCACCTCTCATTTCCTCCTCTGAACCTTTTGTCTACACACAAATGTGATACCTATGCAATTCTTATTATCTATAGCAGTACCACTGATGTGACAGGGTACATTGTTTAATGTATAAAGGCAAAACTATAAAGTCATGTAAATGAAATATAACAAAGAAAATATGTTAAAGACCACCGATGATTATACACTATGAAAGACTAGACTATACTATAAGAATACGTTCATATCACACTTTACCATTTCAGATTAAAGTAATTGCAGATAGCAAAAAAAAGAGAAAAGACGTTTTATAAAACCATTGTTGCAAAATCCTTATGAAGCTACAAACATTTGCCTGCTGTGACCCACCTTGAGTATGTAAACAGTGTAACTCAAATGTCAAGCTTTGTTTAGTCAAATGGCTGTTATTAGAATACATTAAATAACGACCAAACCCATTCAGTGAAACCTATTCGCTATAGTTTGCACCCTAGAACTTAGCCTACTTGGATAGACTGGTAATAGAGGCCCAATAGGACCTCCTGAATTAATTGTGCGTGTGTAAACATTACAACATGTGTATGTCAGGCATAATTTGCAAATGTTGAAGACAAAATGATGTTATGCTTATGGGATGATCAATTAGGGTGATGCTAGTGCTTTCATCATTAAATTTGTTTGACGAACACTATGTTCATTCAACCATATGTACAATATTAACATATATATGTGTAAACGTCTAGCACGATATTCCCCTTGTTTAATTAAACATGTCAAAATCCTCATCCAACTCTGTGTGTGCATGCGTGACTATGAGGGGGGCATGCATGTATGTGCGTGCGTGTCAATGTACCTGTCTTTACATCTGAAAGCATTCAAAGTCTGCATAAACCTTATAGGCAACAGCAAAAATCAAACACCCTGCCTTTGCGTCTAAGCTTGTTGGTGGCATGGCATGATGGCGCGCACGTGTGTGTGTGTGTGTGTGTGTGTGTGTGTGTGTGTGTGTGTCTGTGTGTGTGTGTGTGTGTGTGTGTGTGTGTGTGTGTGTGTGTGTGTGTGTGTGTGTGTGTGTGTGTGTGTGTGTGTTTGTGTGTGTGTGTGTGTGTGTGTGTGCTCCTGACAGCAGCGCGCTCCCTCTCTCAGCAGTGGGACATTAAACCCCAGCGCCGTCTCTTTACCCCCGCACACCAGGATTAACAGCACTCTAAATGGGCCCTCCTCCCTCCCTCCTCCCTCCCTCCTCCCTCCCTCCCTCCCTCCCTCCTAGGCCTCCCACGCAGGCGAGCACACATGGAGCTGCCCACCACTCCCAGGCTGCAGCCCTCTGTTCTGGTCTGCTTTGTTTTGGTTCTCCAGCCCAGCCACCCACCTCCCCACTGCCTCTGAACCTCCACTAATAAATGGTGCTGAAGTGTTGCTAGCGGGGGGGCTAAGCCCAGAACTTCCAGCCCCACCCCCCCTCCACCTTCCCATCTCTGCAGACGTATCAGGCGCTGAGTGGATGATGATGGGACTGAGAGGGAGGGGGGGGGGGGGGGAGCAGACGGATAGAACTAAACAGACCGGCTACAAAGCATCAAGTCCCTCTGTCTCTCTCGGCCCAGACACGGGAATAATTCTCTCTAGTCACGCACGCAGGCAGGCATGCACGCACGCACCGACACACACACACTCACAAATAATAGATGCCTGTGCAAGAGGTTAATGAAATAAAATGGATTCTTATCAGATCCCACCGGCCATTGTGCGACAGGATGGATGACCGGGTCGGCAGAGAAGCGATTGGATGGATAAATGAAGGGTCAGTGGTAGGATGAGTGTGTGTGTATGTGTGTGTTAGCTTCTGTTCTGATCCAATTCCATTGCCGATTGGTTATGTCCAAGAAAGCTAACATCACAATGCTTATAGTCCTAAGACTTTCAGACAAAAAATGTAATGTCTCATTTTGTTCCCTAAAGGATAAATATAAATACATGCATGTTAACAACCTACATGCAGTAAGAGGGCAATTTGTTTTAGGATTTATTTCCAAATACACACTGCTATAAATATAAACTTTCTTTTATGACACAAAATGTTTTTTTAAGAATCACCTTCTTGTGTTGTGGTCGACCGACCTGGTCAGGCACAGCTGGAAGACAAAGCACACTAATTTATATTCCCACCACATGGCGTGTCATAAATCATTGCCACTCGATTACGGACAAAGATTTATGAAAGCACGCCATCTCGGGGGCTATTACTTCCTGTTCCTGCCTTATCTTAAGGCATGAGGTAGGTCACGGACAGAGCTGGAATGGTTCCTAGTCAAACGGATTAAGACGTATCGTGGCGTGAGGGAGACGAGCCCTCCATTGTTAGTTCATCGGAGCTCACCACGAACCACGTTCAAAAACCATGTTTTGAGGAGGGATCTTTTCTGAGGAAGGCCTTTTCACAGCCAAACCCCAAAACCCCTTTTAGAAAGCGAGATTGTGGAGAACACTGAGTAGGAGAGGGGGATAACCACAGATATATTTGTGAGGACCAAAGGTTTCCCCCCGGTAGACAGCCTTCACCCACAACAACATAACACAGCAAGCATGGAGCTCTGCTCACCTGTTGGATCTCCTCAGGCATTGTGGGTATTCTGGAGAATTGCGCAGCGCCCAACCCTGCATCTCTTCCTCCTCCTGCTGCTGCTCCTCATTGCCTTTCATTGACATCTCCAAGCCTACTGGGGAAAGAAAACGACAAATTACCACCCGAATTCGGCCATTATTTCACACAGTAGGTGTTCATTTAGAAATTAACACCCGCTGTTGAATTATGGCTATAATTTAATTCACAAGGTACTTGTGTGGTATTTGAATACCAGCGGAGAGGTCCCCGGTTTGATCTCCCACCTTGTTTCCACTGCCCACCTGCAACCGCCGCCAGATGCACAACGCAAGATGGACAACACCACCAGGTGATAGAGCTCACTGTGAGATACGCCCGCTAAATTACAGTTCACAGTATGAGTAACCCGCACACGCCTGGTAAGAAGCTTTTTGGTTCCTTTTCTTCTCTCTTACTTAAGACAGACCGAGCAAATACAGGCCAATGTGATTTGTTCCTGGGTAAGGGTTTACTGATATATGGGTTGTATTGCATCGCCTCTCTTAACAGGCAGAGCCTCGCTGTTCCAGCAGAGATTATTCTTTAACGAGCCCGCTTCTCACTCCAGTCTCCCTGTGTGAAACCTCCGGCTCAGCGGAAAGCAGGCCTGTCCTCCGCTGCAGATAGACGAGAAGTCTGGACCAGCTGTGTTCTACTGAAGGTGGGCATTACACTGATAAAAGCTTATATAGGCTAAGCACTTTTTACCTAAGGGAACAGGGTAAAAAGCTTACCCACTAACCTCCCTAAAAGCCCCGGGAAACCCCACCCTGATTATCAAAGCTTTATTAAAGTGTCCCCGGGTACTGGGCTTTAAACAGCGCTCCCTAAAGTAACGGGTTGCCTGCTCTCTCCAGGAAAGAAGAATTGGGCACTGGCACTATTACACTGATGAAATATGCTTTAGAGTCAAGGTTAACACAAGGCTAAATCCCATGGCTCTATTTTCACCATATTAAAAACCATTTGTCACGTGCTCCATTCTAAAGATTAATCGCTCAACGTTATCAGGGCATTAAATCGAATTCCGTATTGTCGTCGTCACTCTACTTCCTCACTTTAACACGAGTCAAGTATCCGTCATGGTTCATCTCAACTACCTACTCATTTACAAAATAATAAGTCATTCGGGTCTGCCGTCTCTCAAAAGTAACTGACCCCCCTTAGCCAGCCTCTGTCTGCCCGCCTTCGTGTGTGCTGGCCTGACGTCCTGCCTGCATGTCCGTCCATCCGCCTGTTTGCGTGCATGTGCAGGCCTCCCTGAATGCCTTGCAGTGACAGACTGTCATGCTTTAAGGGCATCTCTCTTTAATCGCACCTGTCAACCCTCAGCACAGAACCATGGCCTGCCAGCAGGGCAGCATCAAGCCTTTTAACTCAGATGGAGGAGTGTCTGGGGAAAGGGGCTCAGGCCCTATGGTCAGTAGCCTCAGATGGTTCCATGCCAGGGTTGCCAGGCGCGGCCATGCGTGCTGCTGCTGCTGCTGCATGATGCACATGGCATGCCCTCGCGGAACATCACACAGACAGAGAGTGAGAGGACACACAGGGCACTCAGCGTATACTTACACACACACACGGCTATTTTTTTATTTATTTTTTAGGCATAGGAACAGAGGCGTCCCACCCCTAGACAGATTGAGTGCAGCGCGACCGATGGCGGAGACACATATAGCCTGCTCTACATGTGCATGCCTCTGTTGATGGACGTATCTGGCAACATGCTTGAAAAACAAATAAACACATAAACCGTAAGCTACCTTCAAACAGTTGTGTCACACTCATGCAAACAAGACGCACAACCGCGTACACACTCAAGGGCAGAGTACACACATCCATATTTAGCTTACAGCCTATTTTTTGCTCACACACATTTGATAGTCTAATAACACCACCCAGCGCTCCACAGCCCCACAGCATCCACCCCGCCTCTGGGTGGATGCTGGGGGCAGATAAATTAGCGACACCCAACCACATCATTAAACAGACATATCTGTTTATATGGATTCCAATGCAAAGGACTGCTTTTGCACGACAATAATTTCCCCTGTTACTTCTTCCCTGTTTTAGCACTGATTTAACTGTAAATAGATCCTTTCAGAGAGAGGCAGACTGTTCATGTACACGTCTGCTCTACATGAATGCACGCCTGAGTAGTGAGAGCAAGAGAACCACAGACAAGTGTTGGTGACTAAAAATTGGTTCTGGGATTTTTTTAGGTGCACCCAAGTGACACAATAACAAACAGCATGGCAACAGCCAATATATAATTGAACTAGGTAGGTCCATAAGATTATGAAATATTTCGTTGGGAAAAAGGACTTGCTTGTAGAATATTGAATGACCTCGTTTCAGCTTAGACCATTCATTTTAGCCCGTTTCTTTTAAGGTCACTGAAAACCATCTACTTTATTTACAACTTTTGTCAAATAAATTCAAATCGTAAAATAAATGCCATAATATGTCATGTTTTCTGGGCAGACAAGTTATAATCACATCACAGGCACACTAAATTGCCTTATTTTGCTGGCTAAAGATAAACAAAAGTGTGAAAATATAACACCAAAAAAAGTAAGGGCCGGATCATGCTTTGTTTATGTGTGGTTAAAAAAGACGAATATACAGAGAGGGAGGGAGGGAGACAGACAGGGCCAGAAAGTGAGTAATTTGGAGTCAACCCTTGCCACTGTTGCTGTTTTTTCCAAATATGCGTATGATTTAAACCCGATGGAGGTGACAGAAATGTTAAATCTAATCGACACAGCAGCCTGATAGTAGGCTACTGCCAAGTACAAAACGTGCCTGTTTAGTAATCAGGCAACATTCTCCAGCGTTGTTTTCAACAAGTTATGGGTTTCATCCACGCCAGTAACCTGGAAACAGACACAGATATATATATTATAAATCTGTGCCCATTGGGCTCCCACAGCTGGCCCTGCACGCCTTCTGCGCTAGTGTTGCAACTTGTTTCAGTTATAGAAAATAAAATTGACGTACCCAGACGACTCATGTAACTTCGAATTTATCGTCTTTATTATTATTTTGATTTTTTTTATTAATTAATTCCTGTCTTTGTTTTGGGACACGGGAAGAAGGACGACGGTGCAAGTACTTGCAATCATTATGACTCTGTACGTCAGAGGGGCTGCTGTCGACGCACTATTTGAAACCGTCCATGACACTACAAGGGAAAAGTCGTTTGTTTACAATGCAGAAGATTTGCCTCAAAGCCAAATCATCCGAGCTTCTATGTTTGTCTGCCTGACTGATAGCTCTCGTTGCTCGGGCTGTGTGTGCTTAATTACTCGTAGTCTCAAAACTAATAAAATAACGGTCAGACACGACCTGCGGGTGAGCGCATTTTGTTCCCCAGGGTCACATATCTCAAATCACATTTTTGGACAGACGCGGGATGGTTATTGTGATGCAATTTTGATTGTAATTACCTGGCCACATTTGGCCTATTGTCTACGCATACAGAGAGAAAATAAGCTTCCAAAGAATAAGGCAAAAAAAGGCTGCCTGAGCGAGTCGTGCAGTGCGTGTAGGCTGCGCCGTTAATGAGTCGTGCAACCAGGATTCGTGCAATGCAAATTGCATTCGCCCACTGTCTCCCAAATCGAACGAGTCCAGCCTACCTTCGTGTCTATCCATTTGCGGCAACATCGACAGGATACGAGACAAAGCATGGAGCTATTCATTGAACCCCTTACCTTGAATACAAATCGTGTCTGTCTGTCATTGAGCTTGAATATAGGTCTAATTATAGCATGATACATTGAACATGGAAAGATAGGATGAATCACTTTAATATATAATGAAATTGGCCTCCCTTTAAGGCTTGTATTCGTTTTAGTATTAATATTATTACAAGCGGACCTTTCCTATCATCTTTTTTTTGTAGAAATTGGTAGGCATAAAGCCAAATAAAAATAGACATCTGATCATTATGACACATACAGTAGGCATGCATGAGGGCCGCTGTCCCTGGCGCAGGGGTCTGTGAAGCCCCTTTGGTGAGGTACATCACTTTTTCAGGACACTGAGCCTGAAGGGACCTTGCAGCGTCTAGTCAGTTTCTGGCACGCTAGGTCGGGTCAGCAAGTGTGTAATGAGTGTGCGCGCGGTCCGTGAGAGGGAGGGGGACACGCCGGAGAGGGACTGAAACGCAGGGCTGGTGCACTAGTGGGTTTGTGTGCGAAAGGAGATCTTCAAAAGTATTCATTTTTAACCATTAAATAACATTTGGACGGTTGGTGGTGGTTGGGGCTTGCTGTGGCCATTGTGGTTGAAAGACACTACAATGGACATTTTCTTGATACCCCACTCCCTGTGTAGCTTCTGAAAATGGGGAACTTGTGCACCTCAACATGTACCTGCTATACACGCACACCAAATGGGCTTTACATGGCGCTGTCCTAACGACAGAGCGTTGTGCGTGCGCAGTGGTAACCTCCCATGGTGTGCTTAATAAGTGAGCGTGTGTGCGTGCGTAGCCTCCTCAATCAGTCATTGCAAGCCAGACAGCCCCTCCCCCCTCCCCCCGCCTCCCCTCCAGCCATAGTGAAGAGTAACGATGTGAATCTAAATCTGTCTACTGCCTCTACTGTATCTGTATCGGGGAAACCCTGTGAAACCCACGGCCATACACAGACAGATAGATATGGTTTTCCTGATGTCTGCCTTCTCTATTTGGAATTGGAAGAAAACAGAAAAAAACAGGAAAGAACATTTTAAAAATGACTTATTATTATCCAAGGGACTATTCCAAGAACCGAGCGGTTTGAGAAGGATGGTGGTTTGAGGGAATGCATTCGTTGTTGAAACAAAGAGTGGGCGTGTTGGTTCATCTATAAACTCCCCCCATGTGTATGTGTCTCATGCTTCGTGCCTGTGAGTTTCATTCACTCAGTGGGCTCGTCCCTCCACATACCTTGTCTTCCTGTATACTTCTATACAGCCGCCTCTGTTTCCTCTCCTCCTCTCTCTTGTGCCTCTGCAGCGTGGAGATCTATAGAGTGCGTGTGCGTGTGATGGATGCATTTGCATGAGAGCCAGTGGGGTGACCCTGCTCTCTCACGCCAAGGTTTCTGTTGAACAAATAGAAGTAGCAGGATGTCGTGACAACACTCACATCAGTTAACCTACGAGTGCTGCTCTCTCTCTCTCTCTCTCTCTCTCTCTCTCTCTCTCAGCGTGTGTGTGTGTGTGTTTGATCAAACAGCTAGTCACGCAATTTGAGGGGGTGAGTGTGCGTGCATAGTCTTGTGAGAGTGTGTGTGTGTATTTAAGCAGGGGTGCGTGCAGCTGTGGGTCAGGGAGATCGTTTTTGTGGAGGGGGAAAGCCAGATATATTCACCGTGTTAATGACCTCAGTGAGATGCACAGTTGGCCAGACAGAGATAAGCCAACCGCTCTGTGGAAAAGGAACAGGTGAGTCCTCTATAGCCCCACAGCCTTCTAAATAAATGAATGCTGTCATAGGGTTAAACGAAGTTCACCTCTTCATCACTGTAATGGCTCTAATTTATACAGCTTGGTTATAACAATGTCTGAAAAAGGCTAGGTCCTGTGTGTGTTTGAGGGTGCATGTGCGTGCCTGCGTGCGTGCGTGCGTGCGTGCGTGCGTGCGTGTGTGCGTGCGTGCGTGCGCACACGTTTGTTTCTCTCGCTCACCAAGAGAGAGACAGCGAGAGAGAAAGGATGTAAGTATGCCTGAAATATGTGCGTGCGTGGGACTGTGGTGATCTAGCTGTGAAGCATAATTACAGCAGATTAGCAAAGCCACAGTGAGAACTTAGGTTGAGCCGTCTGGACCAAGAGACAATGATCCCAGGGTTGAAGCGCACGCACGCACGCACGCACGCACGCACGCACGCACGCACGCAGCACGCGCGCGCACACACACGCACACGCACACGCACGCACACACACACACACACACACACACACACACACACACACACACAATGGAGGCAGAGATATTGGGGGATATGTCTAGCATGCTCATCCACTGTTTGCAGATGATTTCAAGCCAGCTACACTTGGTCTATTCCACAATGTTATCAAGTCAAACCCTTTGTTTCATCATACTACACCATTCAGTGTGTGTACCATTCTTCCACTGAATTTGCAACACAGCTCCTGTATTACACAGGAACTACCGCAGTCACGTGAGAATCCGAAACAAAAGAAGATTACGTTCAGGGCACACATTGTGTGGAATGGCGTTGGTGCTGAAATGAAGGGAAAACTGCACAGGCAAACCATTATTCAAACAAGAACCCCGAGCCCACTCACAGGGCCCGCTGAGCATGTTGACGGTTCCTTCCGCACTTCCTCATCGCCAGATAAGGGCCCAATCTGTCCCGCCCTCTTTCTCAGAGGGTTGTGTGTCCAATCAAGATCCCTTTGCTTAAAGAAACACAAGCTCAGAAGGGACAAGTTGGCCTTGGCCCACGGAGAGCGGAGCAGGGATCGGAACAGATTGAGATCTCCCAGGGGCGTGGAGGGATATGGCTGCCTGCGTGCACACACACAAAGTTGGAGCTTTTTAATTTCCCCACTCGTTTTGTTTTGTCTGACGGTTGTCTCTGGCAAGGGGTGATCCAGAGACATTGGCTTCCTCCTGAAATAAGCCCTGCAGTAGCAAAATACAAAAAAAACGTCTAGAATGATGGAGTTGCGATAATGGAATTGTGCGAATGGAAGTGTGTTATAAAACCGGGGCCAGATAACACACTCGCTATACATCCTGATTCCATAATTCAAAGAGATGAAATGCTGATTGTGTAATGGATGAAGTGTGTAATGGATTCATAAATCCATGTCTGTGACCCATGGCTTAGATAATGATCCAATGATCACATTTTTTTACGAGTTAGGAGACTGATCTCTGGAGCAATGTCAGCCTGATTTTGTTTTACACAGCTCGAATAATGTAGTTTGAATTTAGACAGTCTGAGATCTATTTTCCATTGGCTGCACTTTCTCTATGCTGTCGGCAAAGTTAATTAACACGTACTGCCAGACATGCAGGGGAAAAAGCTGGTGCTGCACGTGCACACACACACACACACACACACACACACACACACACACACACACACACATTGAGGCACTTAAAGATCACTACAGACATGTGCAAACTCGTTCTCTTAACACTTAAAGAGACTTGAATTTACAGTAATGTAGCCTGTACATAAACTTAATTAGGTCACAACTGCTTTTCCCATGCTAGTCTACTTTTTTTCTTTGCCACTCTTTCTCCACTTTGCATCCTCTGAACAGAGTGTTTGTTTGTGGCCTTGGTGTTGTTTGCTTCATTTGAGTTCCATAGCTACTAATTAGACATTTGTTTTGAATGCTTCTTGCTGTTTCACCCAGTAATTATTTCCACACATTTGCATGTGAAGAGAAGGACACGCCCAGACGTTTAAAGCAGGGACTGTGTTTAACGGCCGAGGCAGCTTGATATATTTGAAATATATATATATATAGAGAGAGAGAGAGAGAGAGAGAGAGAGAGAGAGAGAGAGAGAGAGAGAGAGAGAGAGAGAGAGAGAGAGAGAAAACATAGACGGGTTGGCAGTGCAGAGATAAAGCGGTGGTGAATCTGTGTGCTTGAATGTCTGTGAGAGAGTGAGATAGTACAAGTGAGCGAGAGAGACACACACGCACACCAATCTGGTCCCCGGGCAGCATCTTTTATAGTCCAACCAAAAATGGCACAATGGATTCATGCAGCTTTATCAAACTTTTTTGAAGTTGAAAAGTGATAATGATGTAGTGCTATAACACATGAATATCATCAAGAGGCTTCGAAGCGACCGTTCATTCAACAGGAGGCCCCACCGGTAGCCACGTAAAGACACACTGCATTGACGGGCACCCTAGGGGCCATTAAGCAGGGTACTTGGCAGCGTTATTACCCCCGACCCCCCCCGGTCTCCCGCCCATCAACCCGATTCACCAAAGGTCGCTCAGTCCCGAGCCACAAAGTTTAACTCGCGCAGCGGAAACGTCCTACAAGAGACTCCGCTGACGTCACAAACTCTTAGATAAGGTACGATGCGCACAGCGTCAACAAAGTGACCCTGGCTCCCTTGTTGCCTTGACAACCCGGCTGCCGTTTCCCTTTTCGAATGCCCTTGGATCAGAGAGGCAGAGAGAGAGCAGACTCTCGCCAACGCAGGAGCAGAAAAGTGGAACAGAGAGAGAGGACAGTGGGAGGGAAAATGAGGAGGACGACGTCCTCACCTTTGCTTTTTTTTTTTTTTTTTCTGTTTTTCTGCTCACCTCTAGAAGTAAACGACACCCACGGGGCTCCCACCTGTTCTCACATGTCAAGCAGCAGCACAGCTAGCCGCAGCACGGCTAGCCGTACCAAGCAGCGGCAGCGAGAAATACAGGAAAAGATTAAATGCACAGAAACGAGAGAGTGCTTCACTGCAGTATCTAACGTCGTAACGAAACAAATGTTACTTCTGTGGCAATGTCAGCTACAATAGGCAGACCCCACCACGGCAGGTCTTTGTAGCTGGTGTGCTGTGCGTTACCGGCTAGAATTGTGAGTGGTGATAATAGTTTGTGAGGGCTGAGCCAATTCAGACATGGTGGAAGGGCAGGAGAGAGAACATGGAAAGCATAGAACAAACACGACTACTCCAGACGAAACAAAACAAAATGGTACTGTAATGACAGGAGGTCAGGAGGACCGGGTGGAACAGAACAACGTGTGAGCTGTGCTCGGCGGGCGATGCAGCACAGTCCAACCCTGGGGTGGATGTGGGATCTTGTTGTGTGTGGTCCAACACAAAAACAAGGACAAACTGCTTATTTCATGATGGAAAGGAGGTAAACAGAATCACATGTTGGGGAATGGGCAATCATATTCTGTCATATATGGAATTAAAATATAAATATATAGATATAAATGTACTGTATATCAGATATATGGTCGACTGTTAATCTGTTTTTGGTGAATTGTTTCGAATGAGAAAGATAACACCCTATAAACAAAAAGGACACCTGATGATCACCTTTATCAAAAATAAATATCCAACAGCCCTCCTGCCTGCTAGTCACACTTTATTGTTGCCCATGTACTTCTTGTGCCACCACAGAGTTGTGTTTGGCTGTAAACATAGTTTAGCTAGCAGGCATCAACAGCTTATGAGCAAGGCAGTGAAAAAGACCTGCGCCCGCTCACTTCCTCCTGCTACTTAAATACAATAAGTCTGGAAGCAGCCATGAACTGGGAGCCAACCTCCCCCTGGTGACTATGAGGTAACTAGAGGTCTGGCATTTCTTTACAGATCACTTTCTCCCTTGCTTGGATCTCTGTCTCCATCTCTATATATCTCTCTGTGTCTCTCACTAACTCTCGCTCCCTTTCGCACCTCTCTCTCTCTCTCTCTCTCTCTCTCTCTCTCTCTCTCTCTCTCCCCCTCCTCTCCCTCTCTCTCGTATCCCCTCTCCTGGTTGTGTTCAGGGTGTGTGGGATATATACCAGAATACCAGACTCTACAGTCCAGCTGAGCTCACCAATATCCTGCACCCCACCCCCAGCACCTCATCAAACCCAAATACAGTGGGTGTGGGTGAGTGGGATTACGAGTGTGTGTTTGTGTGTGTGTGCGTGACCACGTGTGTGCTCCTATCGGTGAACATGTGCAGGTAAGGTTGGCTATATGTAATTCATAAGGAAATACATCCACAGATTGGAGACGACATGGCCATGGATACCTACAACCAAAGACATACGACATATGCAGCCTCCAACCTGACCTCCCAGGTGAATGGCTCATGTTATGCCAGGGGGCCCCCCTCCCTGCCTATCACACTGCCTCCTCGCTGGCTCCAGGGTGTACACACTTCACATCGCTCCTCTCAAACGACGCCCTCATCAGGGCAGCTTCATTGACGGGAACACACGGAGCAGACATAACCCAGACTCATGGAGGGACCAGCCAAAAGCTCAGGCGCTCGCCGCCGCCGGGAATCAAACCTGTGATCCGTGACCGCCCCAGTATATTCTAGTCCAGCAATGAAGCCAGCAACGCTACCGCATACTACTCTCTATCTATTTACTAGTGTACTCCTGGCCCGCTGGCCAGCTGAACCTGCCAGCGGGCTGACTGCAGATGCTTGGAATGTCACACTGCTGCAGCTTGTTAGCCAGGCAGAGCTAAGCAGTGTGCCGCACAGTAAATAAAACGCAGTGTTTGCTGTGCTGTGCTGAGCTGTGCTGTTCTGTTCTGGCCTTGGTTTGTTCAGCTCTGGTCCGCAGGATAATCAGGATGAATGGAGAGCAGCTGTTTTGATGCAGGAAGAGGTTTAAGGGGAGGGGAGGGGTTTGGGGGCAGAGAAACTAAATGTACAAAGAAGAGGAAAAACACAGGAGACTGGATTTCAACAAGGTTTTTGGCTCTGTAGTCGACTGTTGCTCCCAGCTCGGCAGGTCCTTTTTTACGACACGAACACGACGCCGCTGGGGAGCTGGAACGACCCTTCATGAAAGATCCTTTTTTCCCCCCTCACAGTTGAATGTGTTTAACCTCGAGGCGGTGACAAGGTCCCCACTACTGAACCCTTCCGAGCGGTGCCTGTGCGGGGCTGCACCCTCAGAGTGCCCCCCCCTCCCTCCCGGAACAGATCTGCTGGCTGCCGGGTGAGTCATGCTGTGACTGCAGCAGTGTGACGTACCGCACGGCACGGTGGGAGCACGACCACCAGCGCTAGCTCCTTTGGCTAGCTAAAGATGGCAAGGGGGGGGGGGGGTAATACTTAATACTGTCTCTTCTCATTTCCTTTTTTATTTATTTCCTGTGTTGTCTTTTTTTTCTCTCTCATTCCGTCTTTCTATCTTTCTTTTCCAATGTGACTGAGAGAATAAATCTCTCTAACTCTAGGGTGTAGTTTTTTAAATGGCTCTGCCCCTCCCCCCCCTCCCCCCTCTTGTCCCCTCTCCCTCACGTTCTCTCTCTCTCTCTCTCCCCTCCCCCCCCCCCCCCCCCCCCCCCCCGCTCTGAATATGGAGGAGAGTGGCTGACAGGGAGTCAAATGGGAGATGAGCGGGGAGAGGGATAAGGAGAAAGAAGAAAAGGCAGGGGGAGATGGATGGGAGAGATTGGGCCGGTGGGAGGGGGGATGGCTCTCTGGGACGTGCTTCAGGGCTGGCCGCATTCCACCAGGGCCCAGCATCCTGTCCTTGTAACTCCACCTCTGCCCGCTCACCGGGAGGCACGTAGGCACTCCCTCTTTCTCACGCATACACACACCTACCGCAGAGTGCCCCCCAACTGTCCACCCCCTCTCCCTCCCCCTCCCCCTCCCCCTCTCCCCTCTCCCTCACCCCTCTCCCTCCTCCAACGACCGCCACGCTTCTTACAGATAGGGCAGAAGGGGGGGGGGACATCTATTCTTCAATCTTCAACGCTTTTTCTGAAGGTATCTTTCGCTTTCTTCTTCACTATTTTCTGGCTGATTAATTTATGGCACAGACACACACACACACACACACACACACACACACACACACACACACCACACACAAACTTCCTCTTTCCAGTTTAACTGCCCTCCAGAGGTACCCACATCCTCTTCATCTTGCCAACCCAACCTGCGTGCACACACACACAGACACAAACACACACACCTCCTTTCTTCTTTCGGTTCTTTACTGGTATGGCCCCAGGGGGATAAACATTAGGCTGAGGCCCCACCTGGGAGCCAGAACACTAGAGAGAGAGAGAGAGAGAGAGAGAGAGAGAGAGAGAGAGAGAGAGAGAGAGAGAGAGAGAAGGATAGAGACAGAGAGACAGAGAGAGAGAGAGAGAGAGAGAGAAGGATAGAGAGAGAGAGAGAGAGAGAGAGAGAGAGAGAGAGAGAGCAACAGAGAGAAACAGTACTAGTAAAGTGTTGGAATGTCAATCCAAGCACAAGTGGCTGACGGTTCTTATTCTTTCTCAGTCCACACAAACCCAGAAGCAACAAGAAGAGAAGCAGAACCCTGACATCTTGAAGCCATTCCTGGACTCTGTCTTTCTGCCTCTCCTCATTGTACCTGGGACAGGAGAATTAGGGATTGTTGTGAGGGTGCAGATTCATCTGTTGCCGGGATGTGCTGAAGGTTGAAACTACCACCTACCGTAATATAGTGAACTGATGTGAGCCTGTGTTACTGAATTGGTGAGTTGATGCAGCGGATGTGCTACTTTGTTCTAGAAATGTGACCAGGACGCAATATAAAAAACATTAGTGGGGAACATAGAAAGGTGATATTCTGTGAGAACTTCGAGTGAGATAAATACAGAGAGAGGGAGAGAGATAGATAGAGAGAGAGAGAGAGAGAGAGAGATCGGTGCAGACTTGTGTGTGTGACGACCTCAGCGTGTGTGAACCTGACTGTGTCTGTGATGGTATGTGCACACGCCTGCGTGCACTCTAATCCCACAGGCCTTTGGGGAGGTGCACGGACGGGGTCTTTTCCTGTTGCTTCCCATTAATTCCACCTGCGTACACTGGGAATGAGCCCCTGCTGGTCCAGTCCCTTCCTGCCCAGCCCCTCTTGCCTCTCTGCAACCCCTCCAGACCATAATCCCCAGATGTCGGCTCTTGGAACACCCAGTAAGATCGGGGGGTGCTCCCTTTGGGTTTTTATTGAATCAAGGCGTGAGGTGAGGGCTTAACGATTGATTCACAAAAAATGCAAGTGAATAGTTTTGATTGTTTGGAATTCAAACTTAGAATTGAAATTTGTTTGAAGCGGGATGGGGTGTTGCATGCAGGTTGGGTTTAGAACTTAGCCGGCAACCTAATGGTGGTTGTGCAGTTAGGAAACGACTTTAACCGAGCACGCAAACAACTCATAAAGCACGGGTGTTGTCCATTATGCATGGGCTTCATGCTCATTTGCGACACAACTGTATCAAATTACCGCGGGAGCCATACGCTCCAAATGACAGGGACACACATGGGCCAGCACCCATTTATCTTCATCTACTCTCGTTAACGGATGGAAATTAAAAACAAAAAAAAATAAGCTTTGCCAAATGTTCCACTCAAGCATGCTATCGAAAAATCCTTTGCTTCCTGATGCTTTTGGCCCAAAGCACTTCTAAAGCAGTTTTTGAATGATTGCGTTTGGATAAACAAGCTGTCTGCACCGCTCTCATGTTGGAAATGACTGACTGTGAGGGAGGGCTCATTATGTTCTAGCATTTGCTTGTTAAGCTTCAATTATTGAGGTAGGACCGGCTAACCTTTTGAACTTGGCACACACAGGCATGGCTCGCATGCATACTGGCACATAGATCCATGCATGCATGCACACACGCCCCATATGGCACAATTAACCTTTTGAACTCCAAACAGACAGCCACGGGCATACGATAACACGCAGCAGGACTACACATGGATTTGTCTCATCGCACCGGCGCACGCACACACGGCACGCACAATTCCCATACAATAACATCTTATGAATTCAAAATATTCGCCTGCCTTCAGTGAGGACCGTGCAGTTACCGTGACACACTGTTTGACTTGGGATGCACAGAAAACATTCCTGGTTCTCGTACTGCTCTGAAGAACTGCATGATGAGGTAATGTGATTAGAGGCAGAGGAATATCTAATTACCTATTCCTGGTCTTTCAAATCAATATCCCCATGTATCACCACAGCTTAGGGTTTAATTCTTGCAAACACAGAAGAAATATGACAGCAGTAACAGAGATGTGGATTTCCATCCCCATTGTCTGGTGGTTTTCTTCCGACTAGTCAGCCTTGTTAATTTTCTAATTTACCCGTACTACCTTGTATTTGCACTATTCATGAAGCCTGAAACCAGAGACGAATTGACATCATACATAAGGAACATTGCTCTCCAAACAGACAGTCAAGGCAAATAATGATTTGAATCTACCCGCCTGTTTGAACTACTAATGGTTAATTCTCTTTCTCTCTAGCTCTCTCTACCCCATCTTGTTTTTTTTCCTCTATCTCTCTCTCTCTCTCTCTCTCTCTCTCTCTCTCTCTCTCTCTCTCTCTCCCTCTCCCTCTCCTCCAACCCATGTGTTTGGAGAGCTTACTACCCCGCCTCCTTCTCCTTCTCCTCCTCTTCTGTCAGTCTCATGTCCTCCTCTCTGGTTGTCTGATGTCTTCTGAGGCCCAATTAGATAAACAGGAGATGACAGCGAAACCGGTGGAGCACAACCGAGAGAGAGAGCGAGAGCAGGGGAGAGAAAACAAGAGAAACTCCCTACAGTCACCAGACACTGAAAACTAAAGGGTAGAAGACCAAGCAATATGGTGGGGGGAAGATAAAGAGATGAAATAGTGAGTAGTGTATTGCACAATATTGCAGGATGTCAACAACGTTGGTCATACTCACAGTAGTCAGCTTTTCCACGTCTTCTCATGATACCCCGCCATGAGTGGACCCTCAGGAAATCCTGACTGACAGCAGTCAGTCGACACCCCGAGTCAAACGGCAAACCTGCAAGGTCACAGAAGAAGAACCGAAACAACAAGCAGAGGTCACAGAAGCTTCCCTGCCCCCCGACCCAGCCTGCAACTCTGCATCTGGCGCGTAGCGTGGCACACGGACACAGCCAGGCTTCTTTCTATTGGCCGTGCGAAGCCTCCACTAAAGCCCTGCCCCGGGTAGGGTCTTATGGGGTCACGATCTCTGCACCGGTTTAGAAGGTTGTTCAAAGTTCACGACACAAGCCTGACCATATTTGGCTGCTGGCCCTCTTAAAGCTTAAGGCAGAAATATGAAATGATGGCGAGGGAAGAGGAGAGGGGGGGTGGGGGGAAGCCCCAACAACTGGAATGTTCATTGGTTACAGCTGGGCATGGTTGGAGCAATATGGACCCGGGCTTAAGGGAGGATGTTTTGTGTACGTGTGTGTATTTGTGCGCATGTGTGTTCGCCACCATGCATGCACATTTGCGTGTCCATGTGTGAGTGGGGGTATGCGTGTGAAAGCAATACAGTCAGATATTGGGTTCACATGGACCAAAGCTTTTGCAGATATCCAGTTACGCACGGACGCATGTGTGTGTGTGTGTGTGTGTGTGTATCCATATGCTTCCTCTTGCAAGCTCTTGCATGAACACTAAATTGTGTGTGTGTGTGTGTGTGTGTGTGTGTGTGTGTGTGTGTGTGTGTGTGTGGTGTGTGTGTGTGTATAGAGAAGGAAACGAAAAACGAAACATGACGGAGAACATAGCCATTGTTTTAATAAGCTGGAGTCAAATGAATGTGATTGCGTATATTTACACACACACACACACACACACACACACAACCCACTGATGAGGGGCGGAGCAATGGTCACAAGACTCCAGATGGATTCATGAGATCTAACATGGTTAAGCGCTTTGATCGTTTAACAGGCCTGGTTTAATCTCTCAGGCATATAAGCAGTCCTGACCTGCAGACAGGTAATTAAAAACAAAGTATGGGTGCCCAAGTGCGTGCGCACACACACACACACACACACAAATGCATGTCTGAAAGATGGCTATTTGGTTGCGTCAAGCGTCTCACACAATAATCCAATCCTTTGAATAATTCATGTTTCGGCGGTCGCTCTCAGGCTATAGTTCAATGAATCCCTTTTTAGCTTGATCTCCCACATACACACACACTACTTTTCCAGCCCCTTCACCTATCCCTTCCCCTGCCTAGATTTCCTTTCTAGTCATCTGCCAATTCTTTCTTTTGCCCCCTCACTCAGCGAGGGGGACGGTGTTTGTGTGCCAGCAGTGATTCTTAGAGGGCAAGTCAGGCATACAACCCCTGCCAGTGCCCGCTGCACGACTCGGAGAGATGAGAGAGAGAGAGAGAGATGAGATGAGAGAGAGAGAGAGATGCAGAGAGAGCGAGAGCGTGATATGAAGAGAGAGCGAGAGAAACGGAGAGAGCAAAGAACCGAACAGAACAACAAGAAGGACATGAATCAATGAAACGTAATAAAAAGTGAACTTGGGGAAAATAAGGTCTTGAGGAGGAAAAGTAACATGCGAACAGCGAAATGAAAGGAACCGAGAAAGAGTGGGAGAGTTAGAAATGATGTGCGTGTCACAGGCCAACCTGCACAATCTTGCAAGCAGTCCCAGTGCAGACATGCATGCAGCTTGCAAAGAAGACACTCAGCAGCAGCATGACTCCACCCCCCAGCCTCCCCCACCTCCTTTGTCCATCTCTCTATGAACCCCCCTACCCCCCCCCAAATCCATCAGACAACAGAGAAGCACAGCTCAGCGCAACATCACTCCATGACACGGAGACTGCAGACTGGAAGCAAATGATATGCCAGGCAGGGATAAAAACTGTTTGCTATGGTGAAAAATAGTGTATGTTAAGTGAAAGGAAGACAGTGGAACAAATGTCACAGAGGCGTGCTTGCATTCGTGAAGGTGTGAAATGTCACCTACATGTCATTGAGGTCCTCCCGTACAAGAGTGATTTAGACAGAAAATTGTGTCAATATTTGATTTGTAGTATTCTTTAGTGCTTGTTGTGTTGGATGACTGCGCTCCGGGCCACTAAAAGCAGGGTCCAGTGTTATACCAAAACCATCTTCTAACGCTTTCTATTACAGGGAACAGAAAAACAAAAAAAAAAAAAAAAATAGAGAAATGAAACAGTGAAATGGAAAGGGTTAAGAGAGAGGAGGGGGGCGTAGTCATCAGAAGAACGATGGTGAAATGAGCTCCAGAGTTCGGGTTGGGGGCGGGGACGGGCCTGGTGTTCGTACCCAAGCATGCCTGCCTTCAGGGCCAGGGAGAAGGCTACCTGCGCTAGCAAGGCCCTGCTGCTCTGGAGCCCATTAGCCACGGAGGCTGACGCAGCAAACAGGAAATACAGTCACAAAAGAGAGGCAGAGAGCGGGAAGGAAACAGTGACATTAAGAGACGGAGAGAGAGACACAGAGTTAGAAGAAGAAAGTTAATGAACTATGTGAAAGGAAAGTTAAAAAAATAACAATTTTAAAAAAGGAAAAAGGATTTGGAAGCCATTACTAATGAAACGCTGCCAGGTCTGAAACAAACATTGGGTCATTAGATAGACATAACACCTTCACACATCCTTTGTTTCTCCAAGGTATTAGCATCTTCTTATTGACTCAGGAATATTACCATGATTGCTAATAGCCTGTTTGCTTTGCTAAATGAATAAAAGATATCAGATACAGAAGGGTCGTTTTTTTTATGTTTTATAATTCTTTATTTTAATCAATGTTACATTAAACTAACATAAATAACATTTTTATGAACAAAAGGCACACAGTCAATATAAACAAGGAGAACATCTGTACAGTTTGTCTCACCCCCCGCCTCCCCCCCAAAAAAAGAAAAAGATCTACTGTCTCAGAGAGAGAAAGAGAGAGAGAGAGCGTTCTGAGAGAGAGAGAGAGAGAGAGAGAGAGAGAGAGCGTTCTGAGAGAGAGAGAAAGAGAGAAAGAGAAAGAAAGAGAGAAAGAGAGAGAGAGAGAGAGAGAGAGAGAGATCGGGTGTAAGGAGGGAGATACGAACTTTAGCGAGTTTGTTTTTTAAATGACGAAACACTGCTGCTGTTACAGCATCAAGACTCAGTGAAACTGTACACTCTTCAATCCCATATGAGGAACGCAAAATGCTGACATTGGGGTGAAAAACAAAAAACAAAAGAAAGACAAAAGGACGTCCTACTGGAACAGTACTGGCTGTATGCAAAACCTCACATGGGGGGGGGGGGGGCAGCAGCCGACCTGAATGTCTGTGTGAACGCCAGGCCCCAGTCAAGCATTACTTCTCCTTTGTGCAGTGAAACGAGGCCACAGAACGGCTGCCCTCAATGCCAGAGATCCACTCACACAACACAGTAAAAGAACTAAAAAGAAACAAAATGTTAAAACAAAACTAAAAAAAAAAAAGGTCAAGGTAAGGCCCGACCCACTCTCACTGTCAGTGGCTTCTCTCTTCCAGAGGGTGGAGGGTAACTAGGTGTGCAGGCCTCCAGTGGTTTGAGTGCAGCCTTCTTGAGGAGCTTCCAGCTGGGCCGGTCGAGTCATTCACAGCGGCGGCACAGGGCGCCAACCCGTAGAACAGGTCGGGCGGGGGCCGTGATGTAGAGGAGCCACATTCACACACACCTACAAGGGGGGGGCAGCCAGAGTCAACGATCCGAGAACTAGTTTACGCATTGGTGATGATGGTTTCTTTTGTTACAGCCTCTAGATAGAAGTTCACTCATCCGGTGGGTTTACAGTACTACGATTTTTATTTTGTTTTATTTTCTTATTAGCGAACAGGATATTGGTGGGGGGAGGGGAGGGGAGGGGGGGGGGGGGTCTGTTCGGGTCGGGTCCGGACCGGTTCAATCCAGTTTGTCCCGATTCAGTTTGACCCCGGTCGGACGGGGTGCGGTAACAGGGATTGGTTTCCGTGAGAAGTCATTGGTAAAGATGTTGGGTAAGATCCAGTCACAATATTTTCCATCCAAACAGAGCGTGGACCGTCTCTACGTGCTGCGGTCCGTAGAAAGGGCCGGCCGGCGGGCGCAGGCCGCAGACGTCCTCCGCTGTGCGTCTGTCCAGTGCATATATGGGTCACATCGTATTTGGGGCAGGAGTCGAAGCACTTGTTTTTGGAGATGCTCTGTAGATCATGAAATGTCAAGCATTCGCCAGAGCCCGTCGTTTCCCAGAATCCCCCTGTTCCACGGCGGGTTAAAGCATCCATTTGTTTTCTTTTTGTTTCGTCTTGTATCCTGTTTGTTGTGTTTTTCACAGCGTATCCAAATGCTAACCGGCCCCCAGACTCCAGGCTGGGGTGGGCGTCGGGGCGGGGAGCCGATGGGAGGGGGGTGGTCCGGCCCCCGTGCCGTTGCTCACACGGCCACGGTGCAGGGCACCTCCTCGTACTGGATGATGAAGTATGGGTAGCTCTGGTCGTCGTTGAAGATGACGTAGATCTGGGGGTCCACCCAGTTGTCCACGCACGAGTCGTACAGGTCGCTGGAGGCGTCCCGCGGGCTGATGGGCGGCGGGCGCCGCATGGACGGGTTGCCCACCGTGAACCTGGAGAGAGAGAGGGAGGGCACAGGGTTCAGAGATAAGCCGCGTGTCACCAGGGTGAGTTTGCATGAGGCCAGAGACTGTGGGGATAAACTCTTCAAACCGATGCCATGATGACACTTCTATTCAATGACACATTCCCTTAAGTGCATTTCATAAGCATTTTGTTCTACTGGTTTTAGAAATAAAATTGGAATAGCTATTATTATTACTATTATCAATTGTGGCACTATTATTATTCAATTTGGTCTATACTTCCATCCGAATAGGCTTTTACATTTATCGGAATTTACATTTTGGCTTGCCTTTGTTTAACCAATGACTATCCTACTCCGTCTCTTTCCACTTTAACTCTCGAATTACAAAAGTCACTTGTTATTTAGTACCATATATCTAGCCTAATATACAAATACACACACAAACACAGACTATACTCAATTCAAGTAACTTCCATGTTTCATGTAAATGAGACTACAAAATACATACACATACAAATACATTTTCGTCTCCCTGTGCATTCCCTTCCCTTTAGTCCATATCAAAACAATGTGTCTCTGATTGCGATCGCAAATCATATGCAAAAAACACATTGAGAACCCTTCAGCCTCCTAACACTCACGATATATATATATATAACGTGAGTGTTAGGATAATCATCATATATATATATATATATATATATATATATATATATATATATATATATATATATATATGATGATTATCCAGTGCGGTGCAAGTCAAGATTTATCTCAAGGCCAACTGCTCCTGCCCCCCAGCGTCATTACACACCCTATAGGTTTAGACAATAATTTAAAAGCCAGCCGGATAAAGGCAAGCGTTCCATAGATGCACATCGAATGCGTGCAATGCAGGCCATCTTGCTCGTCAAGCTTCCATTTTAAGACGGTTGTGGATGGCTTAAAAAACACAAAAACTACGGTGTGGGAGTGCACCCTTGCTGAAATCAATGCCCCAATGTAGTGGCATGCGTTGACGGGAATTCGGTGGGATATGGGCACGCGATGCATGCGTGCGTGCGTGCATGCAGTGGTTTAAAATGCCAGCGCTATAACATGAGCGCTGTGGTCATGGGACACAACCGTGGAATATGCCATGGTCCAACGAAAAACCTAACGAGTGTCATTTTGTAGCTATTGCAGTCAAATCCATTTAGTAGCATACACACAAACACACACGCCACGGTTACGCACCTGCCCGTGAGGACCTTGGCCAGGAACATGCAGTGGACCCCTTTGGGCGAGCGCTTGGAGAAGTTGTGGGAGTAGACGGCCTTGCGGGCGAAGTAGGAGCCCTGGCCGAACATGGTGGCGTGCTTGCCGCAGACGCGCGGGTCGAAGTTGTGCTTGCAGATGCCCTCCACCACGTCAGCCGAGGTGCCGTGAAACAGGTGGCGCTCGCTCAGCATGCGGTCCATCTCCGAGAGCCGCCGGGACATGTACTCCTTCTTCCTGTGGGGCGGAGCCGACACAAGGCCGTGAGACGGTGAGGGGAGCCTCGGCTTTTTGGCTCGGACAACATAACTAATTAGTTGCCGACCCAGGGGGACAGTGGAGGTAGGAGGGACATTATAGGCACATTGGGGAGAAACAAGGGGGGGGGGGGGGGGTGAGAGAGAGAGAGAGAGAGAGAGAGAGAGAGAGAGAGAGAGAGAGAGAGAGAGAGAGAGAGAGAGAGAGAGAGAGAGAGAGAGAGAGAGAGAGAGAGAGAGAGACACTACAATGTCACTGAATGCTCAGAGTGCTGCTGGAAGATGATTTTCTTTTGATTACTATTTAAGATTCTGGACGTCTAGGTGAACAGAGCCACTTTTCAGGGGCGTGCCTGACAGAAAAATCTAATGCACCAGGATAAACTCATCGTTATGCATTTGTAACCTTGCCGGAGGCAATCCTGCCATTAAAAGAGGAAGGATTATTAACATTATTTAGTTTGTGCTAAAACTGACTTGAACATCTGCCATTCCATACGCTTATCTGCCATGGCTCATTCGGTGCACAGACACACACGAGCACAGACCCCTAACTGACCTCAAATAACCCCTAGTTTGTGACTTGACACACACACACCATCAACATTCTAAACAGGTCATCCTCATGAGCAAATCGGGTCACACAAAAACACATGTAACAACACGACATCCAGTGCTCCGAAACACCAACATGCAAAGGCAGGCACATGACGCGTGCCTTGAACAAACACACACACACACACACACACACACACCCCCTCTGCTAACCTGAGTCATTCCACCACATCCATTGTGTGAGAAAAGGAAACTGAAACGCGGCAGGGTACCACTTCCTGAGACCCAGGAGCGAATAGTCACGCACAAACACACACACACACACACACACACAGAGGCACACACCGTTTCCCACACACCAGGTCATTGGAATGAAACCATGCGGTGGCAGTTGTTGTGATGCTTGACTGTCACAGCTGATGAGAATTGCAGCACCCATCCCACCAGAGCGGTTAACACAACACTCACAACAGGAACAACCAGCAGCAGCTAAATCATCGCTCTGCACCCACCCCCGTTTCAACACACACTCATCTCCTTCTCACGCAAACCACGCGTCTCATTTGACTGCCTCCGCCTTCCTCTCTTACTGCATCTCTCCTGCTTGTGCTCAATTTACTAAATTGCTGTGCAGCTGATTTGCCGGCCCCGCAACCTGAAAGGCAGGGGCTGTTTCCCAAAGTGAAGGCTGCAACCTTGCTAGAACACTTCCTTGCTAGTCGCTTCCTATGGAGATGAGGCTAGAGTGATGGCTAGAGTGCTGTCTAGCGTTTGTAGCGTTCAGAGTTTGGAACGACTTGCTAGTGGGGAAACGCTTCCGCTTCCGCTTTTTAATACTGCTCCAGTGGTAAATATTTTAATTGTTGAAATTGTTATTGGCGACAGTAGTTTGTTTAAACACCAGCTACTTGCATATTAAAACAAATCAATCCATGCATAATATAGCCTATCATTACGTTGCAAAGACGTTTGGAAAAAAAAAAATCACACAGGTTAATTTTTTGCATTTACATGATTAATCTATAAAAAGCAATACGGCACAAAATATTTCTGAAAACGTTCAAAAACTTCACTTGTGTAAAGCAATGTGTATTGGTTTCCAGACGCAATTTGTAAATACCCCACGCAACGCGTGAACACAAAGGATTGTGGGTATTTTGGCTTGTTGAGGATCCATCGATGCATCCTTGAAAAATCCCGGAATTCTCAAAAATAAAGGATGCGAAAAAGGGCGCGGATTTCCGAGCATTCTCAACATTGGAACAGTGCTTGTCGGCATTCTATGACGTAGCGTCCTTAAATGTGCGGCCGTTGAGCATGCTTCCTTTACTTTGGGAATGAGTCAGGGACTCATTTGATCTTTGCCAGAGTAACCCGGTGAATTATGCAAGTGGCCAGTGTATCGCCGACATCGCCAACCCTTTTGAATTTGAATTGAGATTACCAGAGAACCTAATTAATTATTAATTTGTTTAATAGTCTATTGTTTCAATGCTGTGGTTCTGACTCCATGAAGATCCACAACTCACAATATTCACATTGCCAATTATAAAGGATAGAAGCTTTCATTTCTTTAAAGCAAGTTGCAAATTTCCAACTGCTTGCAACATCCACATCATGATCAGCCCAATGTCTCAATGTGCAGACGTCAAACCTATATGGCCTACGCACACAACAACAACTGACACAAGTGCAACGACTCATGAGCAATTGCAAACCCGACATTTTAGCGGTTTTCTATCCTCAATAATTATACTGGCATCATGTTCTCTGCGGCGCCGCCTGCTATCTCTCCCACTCAAGGAAACCGAGGCAAAGCAATATTTTCCAAGAACCAAAAAAAGCCTTTGTAGTTGTCTGCTAAACAACTACGCCAACTCTGCAACACCTCCCAGAGCAAAAAAGGAACATGTGTGCGGAAAGTATTATATAGTGCTCCGTCCGCGCTGCAGTGACTGCCGCTGAAGTGCAGCCAGGCCTTTTGGGACAGGAACTGACCTCTTGTATTTCTCCCACAGGAAGGGGTTCTGCACCCGCAGGATCTTGAGGATCCTGAACTTGGTCTCCGACACCGTCTTGTGGAACAGGCTGTACACCGTGCGGTAGCTCCGGTCCTCGCGGGAGACCGGCACCTGCAGGAAGTCCTGGCTGGCTGCCATGGGCAACCACGTCTCGGGGAAGAGGGTGGGGGGGTTGCAAGTGGTGGGCGAGAGCGGGAGAGGGCTGGAGAGCTGCTCGGCCGAGGAAGAGGAGGGGTGAGGAGAAGAGGAGAGGGCGCCTAGAGTCCTGCAGGGAGAGAGAGAGAGAGAGAAAGGGGAACGTTAGAGGTATGGAGACATCACAATTTCACGAGACAGCTTTCTGCAAATATTGACATTGAAAGGAAACCGTGGTTGGTCGTCTTTTAAAATGGCTAACACTATAGCCGCTGTTTCCCATTAACTTATTAACCAGCAAACAAATACAAAGACTGCCACATGTGTAATATGAACGCCACAATCAAAATCCAGTTTTATGGGCCTTTTTCTCTCCATTTAACCACTTCCAGCCCTTAGTGAAGATGGGAATCCACCGTCTCACAGCCTCGGCCACGACATGACATTTCACAACACAGCTCCCTAGCTCACATCTGCCTTCGCTCCCCTCCAGCCCCCAATCACCGCGGCATCTCAACATAAACATCGCTGGCTGTCCGACGCACTGAACCGACGCGGGGAACGAGTGTGGCGCGTCCAAATAAAATCATAACGTGGCGACTGTCAACAATGACATCAGCTCACCATAATCAGTCCATCACCATGCAGAAGGGGGTGTCAGGGGTCTGTGTATACGACTCCCAGAGCCGACGCGTACGCATACACATACATGACCACTAACACGCTTTGCTCTCTCTCTAATATATATATATATATATATATATATATATATATATATATATATATATATATATATATATATATATATAAATAAGAGAGAAAGAGAGCAAGAGAGCAAGAAAGAGAGCAAGAAAGAAAGAAAGAAAGAAAGAAAGAGAAACAGAAGCAGACAGAAGGCTGACTGAAAGTAAGACACACTGAAAAGATTGGCAGAGCTCAAGGGACAAACAAAGACAGCGAGAGAGAGCGATAGAGGAGAGAAAGAGGGAGAATGATGTGCAGGGCAAGGAAAATGAGAGCGGGGGGGGGAGTAGAATGTCATTGTAAAGCTGTCACGGACGTGTCAGCTAGAAAGAGAGAGACAAAAATAACTAGTCTCCCATTTGAGTCAATAACGGCAGTTTGGCTGCCACGTTATGGTGGCTGCCACAGTCTTGAATGCTGTTAGCACCATCACTTGTTATGTGTTGTGTTTGTGTGATTCGGTGTTCTTGGTGTGTTGTCAAGAGACTTGGATTGGTATGATGAACCCCTTCCCTTATCTCGTCCCTCCAGCCCAGAGATATCTCTCTGCGATCAATCCCGTTTGAGCGTGCTTTGAAAAGATCCCAGGCAGGGGGGGGGGGGGGGGAAGAAAACAAGTGTGAAATGAAAGCGAGCGATAACAAGAGAATGATGGGGCCTGATGGAAGTAGGGTGACAGTGAGAGACACACATACAGAGAAACAAAGGGGGATAGAGAGAAATGGGACAATAACCAAAATAAAGAGGAAGAAATAGAAGGGACAAGGGAAGAAGACAAAGGAGAAATGTGCAGGGTGAGAGGGAGGAAGTCATCTGACGAGAGAGAGAGAGAGAGGAAGACAGAGAGAGAGAGACCAATCAAGCTAATGACCTCAACCTCCTGAGCTTGGCACAGATTGTCACACACACACACACACACACACACACACACACACACACACACACGTGTAGCTGAATAAAGAAAATGGGATGGGAAGGAGGGAGGAAAGGAGGAGAAGGGGAGAGGGAAGGAGGAGGCGAGTGCAGGAAGGCTGCTAGATGGGGTTTGAATCCAAGTAGGAAAACGAGTGAAAATGTCCCGAGGACAAATGCTCCACTCCACATTCCATCTTCCCACAGTCACATTTCACACTGCAGCCTCAATCACCCACTCCACTCCGTCACTCCGTCTCCCCTCCCCCTCTGTCCACTGGGCTGGGGGCACATGGTGGGAACGGCCTGTCCCAGGTCCCGTGTGCGGGGAACTGACAGGAATGCCTTTGCAGCCAGAAGGGCCCTTAGCCGCTGTTTTGTTTTTTTATATAACAAATAATTTAAACTGGCTTGCCTTCACACCCATGCACTCTCCTCATCTCAGCTCTCCTGTTCACTCCACCCCCCCCCCCCCTCATTATCTGCGTTCTCCCTCCCCGGTTCAGACTTGTTGGTAGCAGCCGGGTTTTGCGGTGGTAGCGCGGGCTAGTGGGCTCTGCGGTGACTCATGCTGCTGCTGCTAATATCTGATCAGAGTGTTTACGGAGCGTTTTCTAATGTAATCCCGTGGTTGCTAATGCTAATGCGCAGCGGAAATACAAAGATCAAAAGTGTGTGTGTGTATGTGTGTGTTGGGAGGACGTTGCTGAGGAGAAGGAAACATTTGTAGTCGGGGAGCAAGAAAGCCGCTACGCTGCCGGTATTGTGTTCCGGGGCTAGCTAGTGTTCGTGTCAAGGGGGGAGGGCACTCTTAAAGAGAGAGCTCAGAGAGTGGATCACATGCCCACTGGCACAGAAAGAGTGTGAGAGGGGAGTGAGTGAGTGAGTGTGAGTGCAGAGAGAGAGAGAGAGAGAGAGAGAGAGAGAGAGAGAGAGGAGAGAGAGAGAGAGAGAGAGAGAGAGAGAGAGAGAGAGAGAGAGAGAGAGAGAGAGAGAGAGAGAGAGAGAGAGAGAGAGAGAGAGAGAGAGAGAGAGAGAGAGAGAACTTGCACTTGATGGGAAAAGAAAGCCGCACAAGCTAATGCAGGAACATGCGCTACATACTGAGTGTGCAGTCAGATGGCTGAATGCTTACGGTGTTAATAAAGGATAACGTGATTACATTGTTACACAACTGCCGGGTTGTTCCAAATCTGTTTGTCTGGAGTGAACGCTGTGGCTTTTGACTCAGACTCTCGACAACAAATCACTAGAGTATGAATTTATTCAGAAGATTCCTCGAGAAGTCGTAACTTACAAACAGGGCACCAAACACAATTCACCCATACACTGGCAGCGGGGGGCAGTGTCAAAGTAGTACAAAATCAGAATTCAACTGCAATTCCTTAGAATTGTACAAACACAAATCAAAGACACACATCTCTTATGAACTTAGCTTGACTCTAGCTGGCACCCTCTGTATTTCTGCACCATAAGGAATCAATATACACAACAGCGGTCGGATCAGTGAGCAACCATAGCATTAAGGCGTTACCAGAACATCCAACAGGTTCTTCGTCACCCGCCGCTTATAACAAACAAGTCTACTAATGGGGCTGCGATGCAGCCCTCGTTATCGTCGGTACTCACTGCAGGTGCGGCGACAGCATCACCGACGACGTGTACATGGGGCGCTTCTTGATCTGCCGGCGGAAGCCAAACACAGCGTTCTGCTGGAAGCCCTCTTTGATGTTGAGGATGTACTGGTTCTGCAGCGTGATGAAGCGCACCTCCTTCAGCCCGCGGCCGCTTGCCTCCTCTATCAACCTCACCACCGGCTTGGGGGGGGGGGAGAAAAAAAAAACAAGAAAGAGATATTGAGCTTATTTAAAACACTAGAGGGCTCTTTTGACGGCCCTGTATGCACTGCACAGCACATGCACGCACTTGTGTGTTGGTGGAGGGGGATGAGGGAGTTGGGTGAGGTGGAGTGACATTGAAGCATGGCAGGAGCCTTCACTTAGCAGAGACAAGTTGCTAACATGTGTCATCGCCAAATCACAAAGTGATCAAATGTCAAACAAACCAACTCTCTCACACACACAAACACACACACACACACAGTTGATTTTAAGTGATTTGTTAGAATAAATGGCAGTTGGAGCCGCTGTGTCAAGAAGGCACTGGGTGTGCGAGTGCATTCCAGAGTCTGCATGTGTGTGTGAACAAATTGATTCTACTCAAGCAGTAAGTCAATTAACTGCTGTGAGAAGAACTAATGTGTGGCTGTGAGTGCACACACACACACACACACACACACAAACACAGAAAGAGTGACCCACACATATACACACAAAAGAGTGACACATGCACACGGCTCACCTCTGAGTATTCCCTCCAGCCGAAGTTGTCTCTGCAGTAGTACTTCCACACGGTGTGGCAGCTTGGGACGGGGTTGGGGCTGGGGCTTGGGGGTGTATTCGCTGGGCTGGGGGGCGTGGACAGCCTCCGGACACGGTCAAACTCCATATCACACACCAGCAAGGCCCCGAAGTCCAGGGAGAACACTCGACCCCTAGAGAACACACACACTCCAAGTTACCACCATGCTGATGTCAAATCAACAACAGCAGCAAGAGTCACACTGTCAACATGATGCTATCCGCTCAAAAAGGTACAAAACGGATAGCCAGCCGTGTTCAAAGATCCTGTTACTGGATCCTGTGGTGGCTCAGTCACACTCTGAACTCGCCACCAGAAGCATCCGCAAAGCAAGAAGCTAGTCACTAGGTCTTCCGCTGAGACACACACATGGCTTGGACAAAAGTGTGTTCATCAAACTCATTGCCGTGTTGGGGTTCTACTGACAAGCAGCGTACAATACCAAATTCAAAGTAAGTCCTGAATTGAAGGTTGTCTTATCTTAGTTAGAAAAAAAAACAGGGCAGACGAACACTGGGCTATTACTGCACTTACACCATTTATTAATCTCAGTGTGTCAAAACAACCAGCGAGATTTGGCTCTTTTCCATGCTAACCTGTCTGCCTCAAAGGTCTGGGTGTGTGTCTGTTTGTAAATGGTATCAGGCCATGTCTGACCCAGAATGGGTTTTGCCAGAGGCCTTGTAGTAGATTAATGTGTTCTCTCTCTTTCACACAAATGCACACTGTTCACTTGCATGCTGAGGCTTAAGAGGCCAAGCACACGCAAAAATGTTTAATGGGCTAATAGATTTTTTGGGCTGGAAAACTAATTGGAAGCAGTGTCAAAGGGTGTGGGTGTGTGTGTGTGTGTGTGTGTGTGTGTGTGTGTGTGTGTGTGTGTGTGTGTGTGTGATTTCCCAACAAAAACAATCGACTATCAACTTAACAGGGACAGAAAGACAGGCAGAGAATGAGAATGGACAGAAAACCCAAGAGGAAGTGAGGGTGTGATTCTGTCAACTCATTAGTGTTATGGCCTGGAGAAGTGAGACGCTGTGATACAGAGGTTACATTCAGCTTCCTCTTACCAGATTCCACCAGAAGCAGAGTTTTTATACTTTATTAAAACAAGTCATTGGGTTACAAGCAAACACGCAGTTCCTCACACACAAGATTGAGTCATCTCACGATCAGACTAAACACACCTACTACCGTATTCAAGCTATTTGTGGAGGCCATTTCTACCCAGTCATGGTATGACTGTATGTCACAGTATGAATCAGGTTGTTTACTGATATTTACATGTGACTCCGATATTAACAGAAGCACATACTGGTAAAAGAGTGCTGCTATGCAAATAAACCGTAAAAAACAGGAGACACAGCAGGATATATCGACTGACAGCAATACAACAAACATAAATGAAGCATACAGTCTGTCACAACAGATTTTAGGATTGGTTTAATATATCCTCTAAATTATAGAATCCCAATGGATTGCTTGATCCTCATACTTTCAAATCTTTTTAAACGTCTCTGGTAAAAGTCATAGATGGGTAAGAATAACCCTAAGGGTTTAAAAGGCAAGGAGGACGGGGCCAGATAGCGGTCGGATAAATAAAAACCCCGACAAAATACACAGACTGTTCCGTCACTCCACTTTGTACATTCTCTCCTCTGTGTTCTCGGTTGTTCCACCATTTTGTTCCGTCCCCCCTCTCTGTTCTGCTTATTCTTCATTGCCTCGCCTTACTTACCGTCAAATCACCTTCTCAGGGCTGGGCTGAAATTCAACCCCAGCAGAGCTCTCAGAGGGTTCCCGTGGGAGTAACAAACAACCATGTTTCCCTATAGCTCTGAATAAGTACTGTAGTAACATAGGGGACACCGTGTTTCAGAGACCAGAATTGAACGGTCATACGTCATGCCTCTAATTTCACACCCTTAGACCACCACAAATTCACAAGTTTTTCATCGCCCTGTTGGTTTCGACCTTTTTTGTTGTTCTCTGGGTCATTTGGTTATTTCTCTTTCTCTTGTTTTATTTGTCGTTGTCTTTAAAAATGACTTGGCCCCTCGATGCTGTTTGTGAAATCAGGCTGATGTGTTGCCAACTAATAAATGTTTTGTAGAAACTCAAAATTCTGTTTGCTGGGCTGAATAATCTTTCCTCGAGAAAGGATTGCAAGCCTCATGAAAATTAATACATAAACAAACACGCCTGATTCAGCTTCACATTAGTCTCCATTTTATCTTGCGCTCGCTCTGTTCGGACAGAACAAATAGAGCATTCCGTGTGTTGTTGTATGGGTATACTTGTGTGTGTATGTCACACACACACACACACACACACACACACACACACACGTTTGTTCAATGTAAACAGAAATGTACTTCAAAACTCCAATTCCATGCAGCTATCACAAACTGAGTTCCCATTAGACAGACTAACAAGATCATAATAGACACACAGACAGACAAAAACACACAATGATTTCCAAAACCTCATTCTCTCTTTTATTGCCCTCTCTCCCAGGCCAGTTAGCCTCGTTCTAAAAATAAAATTCCTCTGGTTAAATTAAGTGCACTGAGGATCTATGGTTCTGGTGCAGGAGCCAATCGGGAGCCCTGCTTATAACTGAAGACACGCCCCCACTGGCACAACCATAGATCCAGAACTTGCAACTCAAGTTTGTACTCATTAGCCAACGTGCTAAAACAAGTTTTTGCCTGAAAGAGTTGGACATGGAGTTATTGTACTTAGGGAGACAAACAACACACAAACAAACGGGAAATCTCATGACACACTTTTTAGGCTGTGAACGACAGAAACAGAGAGAGGCAGATAGAGAGAACAAGAGAACAGGAATGGCATTTCCGTGGAAACAGCGTACCCTTAAACACAAAAAGGCATCTTGGAGCCACGTTCAGTGTCGACTGCTCACTGTACGTTAAACTCGCAGCTCTTGAAAGGGTTTGATTCTAAACTCTTGGCCGAACAGGGATGGAGAAGCTGGAGAGACACTTTATTGTAGATTATGGAGGTTTAGCACTGATCTTCAGATGACACATCTTAGCTCCACCTAACCAAAGAAAGATAAGACACCCTTTTAGAAGAAGAGGAGCAGCTGGACCCAATAAAGGAGTGTGGTTGAATTGGCTAGTTCTCGCCTAGGCGTTGGGGCAATAAGTCAGGGGGAGGCACACTCAAAAACAAGGTTTATGGAAAGAAAGTATAACATACATCCACACACACACACACACACACATATATAAAATAATACATTGCTTCGATCGCAATATGGCATCAGAGAGTCCTACCCTTTGTACAGACTAACTCACTACAACCACGCCTCTCTCAGCGTTCTCACAGGGACCTGCATACCATCATCAGTCATACTGTTGTGATTGTCAAACTAGAAGACTCATGTGCCTTGCACTGCACACTTGCGCACCACCACACACACACACACTTACAAAACATTCATGTACACACATGCCAACGTCATCGAGTCACACCGAGGTGAGACAACCAGTGAACCAAAACCGCTGACAACTTCTGTTGGTGGACGCACTCACATCTCTACCATTTGTGTTTGACACACTCGCTACCTCCATCAAATATCTATATTCTGTTGTACTATGTTATACACACAATGAAATTGAAGTGTCAACTTCCATACACCAACCGCTTATGAACCTTATATATAAAATACATATAAATAAATACATAAAAGAGACCGAGAGCAAAAGAGAGAAGTGAACAGTGTGGACTCGACATGTCCTGTTCATGTTGTCCTACTCTCTGCACAAGATCGTCCCTCTGGCTGTGTGATGAGAAGGGTTCACAGTGTTCTCTCTCTCTCTCTCTCTCTCTCTCTCTCTCTCTCTCTCTCTCTCTCTCTCTCTCTCTCTCTCTCTCTCTCTCTCTCTCTCTCTCTCTCTCTCTCTCTCTCTCTCTCTCTCTCTCTCTCCTCTAGGTGGTTAACCTGGGGAGAGAGTAAGGATTTTTCTGGACCATTTCGGAACTCAATGTGAAACTGCCAGGAATTGAACAATTGAACAGACCTTGAACAAATACCAAGCGTCAAGCTCGATAATAGAACAGCCCTGCTGAGAACAGAACGGTAACTACATGTTTTTAGGCACCATTTAAATTTTAAAAAAAGTAGTGTTTGGTTTCAGAGATAAGAAGTTAGATAAACGGATGGATAGAGAGACACAAGCAATAACCCTTAACGAAAACAAGACAGAGAGGAACTAACAGGTGTTTGTTTGCAGGTTGAGTTAGTTGATGAGTAAGACAAGGCACGGCGTCCTAGACCTCAACACAATGAATCATACACGCAGTCTTTCCTTACACTGTACCTTCCATACACACACACCCCTTTGATCTAAAACTCACATTCCGCACGCAATCAACACAACCAATGCAAGAAAGCCCACAGTCAATGGACAACAAGGCTTTGACACGCACACAGACACACACTATCTTCTCAACTGCATAATCACTCAGACAACATTCATATGGAATACCCTTGTGTAATAAAAACAAAACACACAGACAAGACCGAGACACACACACAAACACAAATTAATTCACATGAACCCTTAGTGTCAGGTCGCCCTGCCCTTGGGGCTCAGTGACTCTTTATTGAAGTTAACGACACGCAAGTCTTTATCACCAGGACAATAAAGGTCTTTCTCTCCCGACGTCTCACCCTCTTCCGTCTCTACGTTTAATCGGAAACCCAGCTCATGAGGTTACAGCTAGCGGCGCGATGAATACGCAGAAAGAGCGGTTATCTAAGAAAAGATCTAAACATCCATGATAACTCATTTAAAATTAACTATGCGTACACATCCATCTTCCAAGGGTAGACCCCTATTGGAGGAATCCGACAAATTGTTTGTCCTTCTGCGTGACTCATAGAAACACCCGCAAAAGTGCTATCTAACCACTGACTAGCAGGTTGGCGGCAATGGGATTAGTGGTACAGTCCAACGTTTACAAGCAATGACAGGGACATTCCTGCTTATTGCCCGGTTCATGACTAAGGCGGATTAGGCCTGACTTCCCTTCCCGCTTGTCATATGGATGGGATTAACAATACGCCATGGATCATGGACACATTGGAATGGTGTAAGACACACACAAACACACACACTTCTATAAAACCACCTTAACACACAAAATCAAATATGGGCACACATCCTTCATAAGCAGAAGGCATCACTGTTTCCATACTGTTTCCATATTGAGTGACACTAGGTCTTGTTTAGTCATCTGCTGCTCTTTAAATCGCAAGCAATATTATCGGGTTGTATTGGTTACGTCGGTGATGACTACTGTGTGTGTGCGCGAGTATTTTAGTGTTGATAGACAGGTTGGATAGCATCTCTATAGAAAGCCAATCCCACTGAGAGCATAAGAGCATGCCTGCCCTCCTGTCTCTCTCTCTCTCTAGCTCTATCTATTCCACCTTCCTTACATACAAAGACACACATACCTATTTATATGATCGATGGTTTTAAACTTAATTTGAGGCCAGACATGAATAATCATGAAAGCTAAACCATTAGCTTAAAAGTTTTCCTTTCCACTCCCAATACAGGTTTGATTAGATATACAACAGTAAGATCAAGACGGCAGGCCCAACCCAGAAGCATACTTTTAAAATCTGGTTGTACAAATGGCCCCATTAGTCCACGTACAAGTAGCATAATGAGCAACGTTTACGGGCAAACGGCTCAGAGCAGGAACCACCAAGAGATGAGGTCGCTGGATGACCAAAGAAAAAACATTCTCACACCATTCTCCCTTACTGCATAGTATCATCACATGTAATTGGTGTTGTAAAAGTGCAAACAAGTTCGAAAAGACTTGGAGTTTGTGTTATGTTGCATTTCCTCAATTCCCCTTTCTGAAGATAAATGTGTCCATACGTTAGGCGTCTGAAATACCAGTTCTCGTTAGACGTAAAACAAATAGTCATGATAATTACTCATCTACTACTAATTGGGCAACCCAATTGTCCAAAACAACTAAAGCCAAACATAAACTTGAAAGACGGAGGCTACTCCTGAGAATTCATTTCAGGGAAACTACGTCCAGGGTGATTCCTCTTTTACAGAACAGGGTATGCGTTACACATTAGATAACCTGCCCCCTGCCAACAGAATTCATACTCACAAGACAGGCAAAAATCCTGTTTGTGCAGCACTTTGCATAGAGTTTCACTTGAAAACCTGAGTCAGCAATACAATCGCGCACACACATAAATATAAAGTGTAAACATGCTGATACACTGATACACACACACACACACACACACACACACACACACACACACAGACATCTGAATGCGTGTTCAGACACAGACACAAAAGGCTGCCCCGCTGGCCTCCATAGGCAATTAAAATATGTGTGAATTGTACAATTGTACAATTGGATAATGTGTGTGTATGCGTGTATGCCCGTGTGCGTGCATATTTGCATGCCAGGCAGTCTAAACCGCGTGCAGTGTCAGTGTCTATGTGGGCAAGAAAGGCCCCTCCCCCGCCTTGACCTCACAAGTCCTAGCGAGGTCCAGCAGCCTGCCTCTACCGCTACTACACAAAAGACTTGACAGCTTATAGTTAGGGTTTGCTGCACTTCCTGGTTTAAAAAAAAGCTCTGGCCAATAACACTGTTCATAGAGTACCATTTAGACCCAGGATGTGTAACGAGCTCACTCACACACAGCAGAGGCATATTTGCATGAACACAAGCGAAACACACAGGGCAATAAAAGCTCCAACGTACACAGTTCCAAAGGGCGAGCAAGCACACGCACACGCTATAGCTTGTTAATACAAGAGCTAAGAAATCTATACAATCTCGTTCCACGGTTATCCCACACCAAGCACACATTTTCCACGGATGTCACTATCCGGATTTATATGACCAGGTCAGCCTATACATGGTTGGCATCAACAACGTTAAACGTGTCCCAGTTACAACCCTAGTAAATACATAACACAATCATGAGGATAACAGTGATCCATCATCTCTCATAGCAATCGAGGATGGGACCTCGATATGTTGTAGTAACAAGAAGGCCTTGTAAAGGTGGGACCTTCAGGGTGAAAGGGTTCGGGAAGCAAAGATATACTCACTTGAATTTGAGCCTGACTTGTTCGTTGTCTGGGTTGCAGTACAGTCTCTCCAGCTGCTCCTGGGACTCGTCCGCTATGCTCTGCCAGGTTTGACTGCTACTGCTGTGGATCTGCCAGTGGTAGGGCAACACAGTATGGTGGTGGGCACAGTCACTGCCGTACACACACAGACCCTGCAGGAAATCCACACAAACGGACACCGCGTCCGACTGGTGCGTATGATACTGAAGCTGAGTGAGAAGCTCAAAGACCAGGTCCAATGAGGCCTCCTCGCTTTTATTCTGAAATATCACTCCTTTGTCAGACTGAGAGGCCTGGGTGAGTGGAGGAGGGCCTCTGCTCGCTTTGATGGGGAGGCAATTTGCCCCCCGCAAGGCTTCAGAGGCGAAGAGGTCACCGGTTTTAATGCCCCTATCTTGGCGAGGAGGTGGGGGTGATACTATGGGAGTGACCCGGGTAGGTGTTGTCATTGTCACAGTCCCCCCGGCCGCTGGACTCACGGCGCGGAGGGAAGGCTTCAGTTGAAAGCAGTGGTTGTCAGAGTTAGAATCCATCGCGACCCTCTGAATCGCTAGTCCCGCGAGCTTTGGCCGCTCCACGCTCCGTCGCTCCGTCTCTTCCAGTTCAGCTGTAGTGTCGGCCATTTCCGCGTCGGTGTCGTGGGCCAACAACCCTGCCACCGCGCCGCCGGCCCCCGAATTCTTCAGACACACCTGACCGATACATGTTTGTTTCACCACCGCCGCCGCGCATATGTTTCCCGGGGTCCGACTCGTTTGACTGTGGGGGACAAACACTCCGTCGCCTGTGACCAGAGCGTCCGTGCTCAGCAAGGTCTGGAGAATAGGGTCTTCGAGAGCCCGGTGTAGACATTTGGTGTCAAGTTTTCGTTGTCCGTGTTTCTTTTTAAAGTAAGGTTTAACCAGGGGGATTTTGTCTGGAAGTCCGACCATCGGTTGAACCGCGAAATCGTTTCGTCTGTCCATACTTAAGCTCATGTCCAGCGCGAGCCCCGTCGGCACATCTTGAATGATCTTGTCGCTCGAGACGTCGGTCGTTTTCTGCAGAATATGCAAACTTTGGTCCATGGTGGCCCTGGCACTCCTATAAGCCTACAGTCCTGGAGCCAGAGCGGGAGGGGAGAGAGGGAAAAGGCTTCATACAAGACAAACCACATTTAATCCATTGCACATCTGGGACTTGGAAATTCAAAGGCATGTCGTCTCTGATAATTAAAAAAAATAACCAGAGGAAATCGATCCCGTCTCAGTGGTGAAATAAAGGCAAAAGACAGGCGAACAGTAAAGGAAAAATATTGAAAAACATAGGCTAGTCAAATTACTTTCCCGGAGTTTGCAGTCAGTAGAGCATACGGTCTACTGCCCGATATCGAAACGCTTCCCTGCCGCGGTTATCCAAGTCATTAAACCTTTATTATAGGCCTAGTTACATTTTCGTTCTTGTAATAGGGGCGAGAATAAACGTCGACATTTCTGGCCACATTTACCATTGTGAGAACAGCTTTTCCAGATGATTCGATAAAAGAAATCCTGGGTGAAACGGTAACAAAACGTCTCAGGACTATTTTGATCACGGGGGCTTGATACACAGCCTACGTGCCGCTCAAACATCCTTACCCCAGCAAGTTTGCACGTAGCCTACTGTCTAAATTAAAGAGACACACACAGGCTACCGCCGTACCAGCAAACAGGGACACGGTGGGGGGACTCGAACAAAAGAGGATGGGAGCCGTGAATAAACGTTTAAAATGTTATCTAACGTTGTATGTCATAGGATACACGTATAGCACCGTCGTATATGCGATTACTTGGAGCTACCGCTGGCTCGTACTGAATTTTCCCAAAACACTGCATGGGCGCCGCAGTAGGCAGACTGGATAATTTATTATAGCGCAGCTCTCCGAGAGCCCTCGTTTCGACACCATGAGCCCGTATGCATTTCCTCAAAAAGGACGAGAACATCGCTTACCTGTTTAATAAAATCCACTCGGCACCTCTACTCGTCTCGCTGTCGTGTTTATAATCCCGCACGAACATCGGAGAATCCTTTAATGTTCTGGTGATGTCCTCGACTTGTACCGGTGCCGTAGTATTGTCCTGGACCGCCGTGTGACAATGCGGCCGTTAATAACTTGCCCTGCTCCTCTCCTGTTTCTCTCCTGGCCCCCTTTGCCGGCTTCAGTACTTCCGTAACGACGAGGAGGAATAACAAGGTAGCTCGCAGCTGTTGCGGGGAACGCTGTGTGCTCTGGTCTGGAGTCGCATCGAGGGCCAATCACCGCCCGCTAACCTGGCCATGGGCGGGGCTTGGTGTGTGAGCGAGCGAGAGAGAAAGAGCGAGAGAGAGCGAGGGAGAGAGAAAAAGAGCGAGGAAGAGGGAGCGAGAGAGAGAGACCCACACACACACGCACACACAGAACGCAAGGAGGGTAGAATGATAATCATGAAGGATGTGTTGCATCGTCTGAGGGTGAACGGAAGAATCTGTACGCAGTATATTTAGTAGACACGCTCACCGTCCCACATACACATGCTACATGGAGAATATGAGACGTTGACTGTATCCTCAAGATTATAGGGCCAGGTTCATTATTCCACGTCCAAGTTTCGGTTTCCAGCTAGTTGCCAATGTTTTCCACGTGGGTGAAAAGCATTTTCTAAAGGACAAAGCCCCTGTTCTGTTAATGATTTGGCGACAAAGGACTCGCACTGCATCTAGGCAGGTCACTGTTGTATCTGCCTGGTCAACATGATAGCCTCGAGTCGCTCATAACGACCGTTAAATCACGGCCCAAGCTGGTCGCCTGTTATATCACATTCGTATGGTTTGAATTAATAATGTATTACCAGTGATGATCAAACGTGACGCGTTGTTACTACTGGGCTGTACGTTACTCGTTCACACGTCATCTGGGCCCCATTACAGAACTCTCGTCAGTAGAGTTTCCTTATTTTCCATTATGGAACAGTTGGGCTAATACAATAACGTATTATTGACCAGCATATGTTGCAGTTTTTCCTCCTAGGTGATTTGTATTTGTAGCCTATGAATAGACTACCTACCCTACAGCTTAACGTCCACCATTTAGGGTTGTAATTTAATTATTGAGTCCACTTACAAGGGTAGACCACACATGAAAATGCATGGGATATAAGGGCCTTTTGAAGTCAGTATCGTGTTTAGGGTTGAGCGCGGATTGATTCGAAATCCTTATTCATAGGATTAATCACGCGTACCTATTAATAGCCTATCAGCGTCCATGCCCCGACGCACATGCACCCTCCAACCACACAAAGGTTCAAAGAGCAACCCATCTGTCGTTCGACGCCTATTGACATGCAAACCACGTTAACCCCATTCCGCGCGCACAGCGCACAGCCACACGCAACTACAGATTAACCACCAGTAAGCAGAAGAGGCCGACAAGCCAAGCCCTATAGAGAGAGTCCACGGGGGGAATTATGTCATAGAGGCCTAGAGGCAAGGCTCTGGGTCGCACACCACGGCTCCATAGGGCGGCAGTACAATGGGGTATACAAATATAACATCGTCTGACAGTGTTTTTCACCCCGTTATAAGTCCTTGCGCGCCACCAGTGGTACGTAATGGTACTGCATGTGGTACGTGGGATTGTATTGTTGAAATATAAACATTTGTTGTAATGTAAGAAATATAGAGATGATTGGAACAAATAAATTATAAATATTGTTCAGAAAATATTGTATTGTAGCTTTTTTTAATGTCTGTTCCATAAAGTTTTCGATCGTAATGTATTGTATTTACTATTCACACTGGCCATGGCCTTTTTTGCAGTAATTATTGTATATAAAGGGGGCGATGGAACTCTTTGCTCCACCCCTGCATGTTTATTCATCTATTTGATAGCATTTACATATGAGTGGGTCTGCAGAATTTAGAGGTACACCAAAAGTCAAAGGTGGGGAACCACTGGTCTAGCAGACGTCTACTTTTCCTGTTGGTTTTACCTGTTGGTTAGAACGGGTATAGGGGAGTAATTATCTGGGAACACATACCGGGCAGGATTGACGCATTCCTCCTGGTCCGACGTGCATAACGTCCTATTGTTCATGTTTGGACTTGCCCCAGACAAATCTCTATCAAAGAGTGAACCTACCTGCCAATTTATGTTTGGGAGTTGTAGACTGAATGCATAAGGAGTGCCTGAGCAAACTGTGACCAAAACAATTTCTCACGGGATTGCTCTCGTTTTCTCAGTCTACAGGAATAATTTTACACACAAAAAACAGTGATAATCATTAATTTGCCACAATAAATTAGTATTCAGGAATATATGCTTATTATATAGATATGAAAAATAATGGCCTTTAAAATGATTCCCATAAACATGGCCATGGGATAGTTGTGAGCACAGTGTCAGTAATAAGCCAGCGGCCCACGTTGATGGGAAGAGTTCTCTTTGTTATCACAATGTCAGGTGAGGGCACTC
>NC_136936.1:17351203-17353703 GCF_949987615.1 Pollachius pollachius
GTCTACAGACACACAACAACAACACCCTTACACACGTACATATATGCGTACGCATTTCTGAGACTGGCTGGCGCAGAGTCTGGGACCTCACCAGCGGGCTCAGCTTGTCATCCGCGGCATTTCCGGGGAACGTCCTCCTACAGTGTCCCAGGAATGTCCGTGAGGCTGTCCATAGATGACAGACAGCCCTCACGCTCTGTCCGCTGTGACTCATGAAGGGTCTATTCTTCATTTTAACATGATCTCATCACACGCTCTGTCACTAACTCCTAGTCGCTTCCGTTGTGCTCCCTTTGAAGGTAACCATGTACACACACACTAACAACCACACGTGCACCCACGCACACACGCACGCACACACACACACACACACAGACACACACACACACACAGAAACACACCCAGAGGGGCAGATATAAGCAGAAAGACAGTCATTCCCCGACAAGCTATTGTTCTGTGGACCTGTGTGTGTGTGTGTGTGTTTGTGTGTGTGCGTGTGTGCGTGCCTGCGTGCGTGCGTGCGTGTGTGCGTGTGTGTGTGTGTGTGAATCAGCGGCGGGCCGTGTGAGTGTCTGCTCCGCTGGTGTCGGAGACGTCTATCCTTCATGCCAGCGGCTCTGTGACCTACTGCCAAGCGTGTCACGCAACATGTGCACGTATATGTGAGTGTGTGTGTGTGTGTACATCTGGAGGGTATGGGACTCCCAGCTCGCCCAGTGCCTAGCGAGAGACCTGCCTCCCAGAGTGGAAGCAGGGGGGAGGAGGGAAGGGGAAGAAGGGGGAGAAGGGGGGGGGGGGGGGTTTGTGGTTGCATGACCCCTTGATTTCCACGCTACTCCACAGTACTTTCATGTTCGGGGGTCATGTGTGTGCATGCATGAGTAGGTTGGCAAATGTTGTTTCTGTTTCTGTCTATTTTCTGTCATTCTACTGTGTGTGTATTTGTTTTTGTGTGTATGTGTTTGTGTTTGTGTTTAAAAGAGATGTTGGGAATGAGGAAATAAAGCATGTCTAAAAACCTGCATGCAGATAGGAGGGATTGATGTTGGGGGGCATGACTTTGATGGCAACACTCACTCACACACACACACACACACACACACACACACACACACACACACACACAGACGAAACAGTTTCCATAGCGCCCTGTTTTCCTTTCCTTATTATAGTGTCTGAAAAACATATTCATGTACACTCTTCCTCTCTCACAAGACCAAGGCAAGGCATCACACATCAATGAAACACACACACACACACACACACACACACACACACACACACACACACACACACACAAACCCACACACACCCACACACACATACACTCATGCATTCTCACTCACATGCTAATCTGCAAGCCTTTCACATGAAATGGGACATGGGCATATTCCTATCCACACAAGTACCGTGAGCATATAATCATAGTTACATACACACCAGCAAACAAAGCTTCCTCATATTCACGCCCTTACATGCATGCACGCATGCAGAGCCTTATGCAAATATATTTTTCATTAACGTGCTGTCAATATGCCTGGAACACACAATGGCAGCTATATTTTGACACGACACGTAAATGGCTATAGATTGTGCTCAGCATGCAATGTGCACACAAGCAAACACACACATACACACACGCACACACATGTATTTGATCTCGTATGGCTTATTCTATAATAATAATAATAATAATATCTTTATTTATAAAGCACCTTTAAAAATAATGGTTTACAAAGTGCTTTGACATAAGACATTTAGGAAGACATTTAGGAAGAGAATAGAAAGAATAAACAGAAAGAATAAACAGACGGCATCACGTAAAAGCAAGTCTATAAAAATGTGTTTTAAGAAGTGATTTAAAAGAGTTACTGATTCTGCAAGCTTTATCTCTATGGGCAGGTCGTTCCAAAGCCGAGGCGCAACAGAAACAGACATTCAGACATCATACGGTCAACTCAACGTTATGTTGTGTCATTACACTTTTCTAAAGCCTGGACTTTTGAACACCTTTTTATTGGCATCTTCTAAAAGGGTTTTTACAAAAAATGAATCTAGGTCACCCAAACTATATTAAACCATAACCAGTGAAACACGATAACAGACATAATGGGTTTATACGCCTCTCTAAATAGATTAGCTGCCAACCCTGGCTGTGAACGTGTGAGTCATGGATAGTCAGTGTGTACTGAGTCAACATGAGGGCTTGGGTCTGATTTCCTGACAGACAATTTGCTGTGCGGCGGGGAACATTCATGATTCCATAATGGCAGTTTTACAACATCTGTTCTCAATACATCACAGGCTTGAAAATACAGAATGACGGCCGCTGATAAAAGTGTGTCCCTGAGAGCAACAGCTGAATTAGCTAGATCAGACAATAAGTTGTTTAGTTTAAGTCGTTTAAATTAGTTTTTAGTTTGTTGAGTCTTGGAATCAGGCTCAACATCTTAATCTCGCTAAGAAGTCGTTGTCGCCTAAACAATGGAGCAGATTTCCT
>NC_136936.1:17358703-17376203 GCF_949987615.1 Pollachius pollachius
GACTTCAGCAGAAACCTGTCGGCCAAGTCGACGGCTCTCTTCTACGGCAATGCGCTGATCGTGTCCGCTATACCCATCTGTGAGTATTTCTCCGAGGCTGAAGTGTAGCTCTGCATCCGTGGCAGGACAGCCGCGGCCGAGCCTGGCCTAGTACATGGAGCTATGTAACTCTGAATGAAGTCGCAAACGAAGAGGAGGACATTTGCATTGCTACCTCCTCTTAGTCGCAGTTCCCTCCCTGGATCTTAGCTGATCGCGATAAATGGAGTCTAACGATGTGTTGCACGTCTTTGGACAGCTTGGGCTCATCCTCTTTGTATCAGAATGCCTTTTGATTGAACATAAATCGCCTGTCATGTATGAGGACAGTTTCGTCAAGAAGTGAATTAAGTGCTTCAGAAGACACATTAAGCTGTTCGTATTGTGTTGTGACGTGTCAAATGAGTGATTAGCTTGTGGAAATTATAACTTGATGCTAACTGGTTAAATGTAATTAAACTTTTGAGATGTGTTTCGTAAGACGTCCTTTCAGAGCTGTTCATGTAAGGCCTAAGGTGTCGTCATAAAATGAAAAGCTTTTTAAACTGACTTTTCATTGTTGACATACAGTTGACCAGTGCCTTACCTCTCTTTCTCTGTGTGCGTTTCCAGGGCTGTTCTGGAGGATCTGGCATATGGACCTGGTCCAGTCTGCAGTTTTGTATGCTGTAATGACTTTGGTCAGCACATACCTTGTGGCCTTTGCCTACAAAAACGTCAAATTTGTCCTCAAACACAAGTACGTATAGGAGTGGAGCAAGATGTTATTAGATGATTGTCTTTGTCTGCACACATCACACACAGGAAGATAGGATGTTAAAACTGCTACTATGTGTACTCAAAAAGTGGTACATAATCTTTAAATACAACTCTTTCGACCCCCCCCCCCTTTTTTTTTCTGTCAACTCAACTTGTGAACTTTGCCCTGAACATGAATATTCAACTTCCTTTGATCAAATCTCTTGGGAATCAGACGTCTCCTGTGATCTTCATCTCTGTTATTGATCTATGACCCATTGATTAATCTGCCATCTAGTCTCGGAGACAGTGCTCACTCCCTATTCATCAGTTTCCACTCCCTTGCCTCAGGGTCGCCCAGAAGAGGGAGGACGCGGTTTCCAAGGAGGTGACGAGGAAGCTGTCCGAGGCTGACAACCGCAAGATGTCCCGCAAGGAGAAGGATGAGAGGTGAGCCGTGGGCTGGCAGTCCAACCCTTATCTTGTCACTCATACAAAACTCAATCTCTCACAACCTTCCATTTAGTGGTAGAGCTAAAACTGCCCTACTTATATATTTTGACCAGACGCTATGCATACACTCGTCATATTATGATGGCAAAGTTTTACTTCATCATATTTGCCCTAATACTGGACAGTAAGGTGTGCTCTGTCAGTGAACCAAAAAAAGACAGCCTGGCCATGTAAAGAGATTCCATGCAATCGTTTTTCCAAGTGCATAAGCTTAATTTAGACCATCAAAGAGTTGCAACAAACCTTACCTCCTTCATGGCTATTATGAAGCACACTGTTGGCTATGTAACTTGTATTTCTTGAACCAAGAACCGACTGAAAAAGGTCCACACAGGTCTCGTCCAGTTAAAAAATAGACCAGGCCTTTGCGATTGATTGTTGGTCACAAAAATGGTAACCTAATTAGTTTTCACACAAAGCTTCCTCTTTTAGTTAATAAGATGCTAGAGATGTTTGGCACTCCAGTGGGCAAAGAGCTGCTATAGACAGAGCTGTGTGTTCCTCTTCTACGATTAACTAGAGCAACCATTATTTAAACCTATAATATGATTTGGATCAGAATGGCATTGTAGTAGAAGTCTGCGTTGTATTGCATGCAGTTCAGGGCTACTGTATAGATACCAATGTGAGTCAAATCAATGCTGATTCTCCATCCTGCTCTCTTTTGCCAAGGATCCTGTGGAAGAAGAACGAAGTGGCCGATTACGAAGCCACAACCTTCTCCATCTTCTACAACAACACCCTCTTCCTGGTGCTCGTCATCGTCGCCTCCTTCTTCCTGCTCAAGAACTTTAACCCCACCGTGTATCCTTTCAGTGCCCAGTGGGACTTGCATTGACATGCAGTTAGAATATGTAGAATTGAATGTATAGTGTTAGGGGAAATAGCTGATGTTGAAATTAACTTTACCCGTAAAGCTGTAACTTTTCCTTTCATGCTCGACCATGGGAGAAATTGGAAATGTTAATACATTTAGTGATTTAAACCAGCCAAATATGCTTGCTGTAGCTACATAAACGCAACAACTTGGTTGCTTTTGTATGGTTTAATGGGGGGTTTGACATCTTTTTAACATTCTACCCTGATGTTTGACATGTCGCATGGACTTCACATCATACGTCTTATGACCTTAACCCTCCTCCCTCCAGTAACTACATCCTGTCAATCAGCGCCTCCTCCGGCCTGATCGCTCTGCTGTCCACCGGATCTAAGTAAACCAACAACCAAAGAACAAGAGCAAATAAACAACTCTGGGGTGGGGGGAGGGAGGGAGGAATCAGTCCCAGGGGGAAGCGAGGATATTCAGTATTCACGTTTAAATTGGGGAGGCTTCAGTGGGCAGGCGGGGTAGAAAAATACATCACATTTAATCATGAAATTCATTATCATCAAATGTCTGGAGGCTGTCTCCAGGTTTGTCCGTCTGTTTTTTTGTACCAATAAAAGTGGCCAAGTTTGATCCTCATCTTCTTCAACACTTGATTATTACACTTTAGGTGTGGGTGCCATGGCAAAGATATCTCAGCACGATTTCGTCAGGCAGTATCGACAACTCATCACGATGTGGACTGATTTCTCAACCTTGTGATTCTTTTTTTGTACTGTTGTGTATGAGTTTTATAATGAGCGAGGTTATGTGTGAAATGTGCCTCACACCGTGCCATTATGGTACGAGTGTCCGAGAAGCTAAATCATTACTCAAGTCACGAAAAACAAACCGATTGTATGGTTTGATTGGTCAAGTTTTCTGTGTTTATTTTGGTACTTGGTAGTGCGTGAAAGTTTTTTTATACAGTTATGCATTATTGCATTCTAATTGTGTAGATTAGAAAAATAAATGTGTAAAGTGTATACTTACAAAAGGAAACACCGGTTTAGCTGTTAACGTTATGCATTTATTCACACTTGGTAATATATTTACAGAGGAGTAAATGTTCAGAACAGTTTGGATCTTTACACGCTTGCTTGCAACAAATACATGGAGCAACAAGGGTTTTCTATGAAACAATACAGAATACATTAAGAATAGGAAAGGCTTAGGTGAAAGCCTGGTTTAATTTTGTTATTATCTGGGTAAAAGCTGCACATTTTGACCAACTTAAATATAGCCTGTATTCTCGACATTCAAAAACAATACAATGATTTTTTCAATCCCTCAATATCAAAACCTTATATTTTAGATGATACATTACCAGACTCGTGTCTCCCTGCTTTGGATCTCAATGTATTTCAGTAAGTTGTCCTTCACCGAGTGTAGGCTCGCGTACAGACGCTTCTTGAATCATCTTGGATCGCCTTTTCCTCTTAAGTTCTATTCAAACCTATCTATTAATATCCCAAATGATACAACTATCTTTAATAACCTATATATTTTGACTCTTGTGTGGGACAGGAACAATAAGGAAACAGCCACCATGTCATAAAAACACCCGTTTTTTATAGCAGAACTAAAGGCACTACAGTTTGATTCTCTGCACCCACTGCCTTTCATGGTTCCTTATTGGATCACTATGGTTCCCTTTGCACTCCCTATGGTTCCTACATGTGATCACAATGGTTCTATATGGGATCACTATTGTTTCTTATGTGATCACTATGGTTCTATATGGGATCACTATTTTGCCTTATGCAATCACTTATCTTCCTTATGTGATCACTGGTTCCTTCAGTGGTCACTATGGTTCCTAGTGATCACAAAGGTTCCTTCACTACCCTTATGTCATCACCGATTCACAACTTTCACGCAAACCTTTCAAAAAAGCCTTTCACATACAATGATTTATTTTTGATTATTTCTGATTCTAACTAATCCTGTGTGTGATGTATTGTATAACATAACAAACTTATAATTAAAATAGTAACTTGTCACGACCCTTTAGGGTCGTGACACTCTGTATTTATATTACACTTGGTTCCTCTATGTCAGCAGATATGCCCCCCCTAAAATCTATACTGATTTAGAGTATACTAATATATACTCTAAATCATTTGATGGCTTTTTCCAAATGACCAACATTAACAAGAAGCCTGAGCATTGATGATTGCGCAAAATACATAAATACATGTCACGTAAACAGACATATCAATAATCCATTGATTTCTTGGTACCTCTAAGCAAGCCAAAACAATGGCTGACCCTTTATTTAGTACATGTATTACTTTTAGAACATATCACAAGAGATATAGAAAACATAGTAATAAATAATCAGTTAAAGCAAGAGGACAGAGAGTCTATATTTGGAGCCAGATCTGCACTATTGCATGACACTGCAAGAGGTTTAACAGATGAACACTATTTACATTTGTTTATCATAACTTAGTCATACCATACGCAAGAAAATAGGCTTGGTATCGTTTTATCTTACACAGGTCTCGTTAACGTTCTATTTACATGTACACCATGTCATCATTGTTGACCAAAGAAGTCAAAATAATAACCTAGAATCATTCAATACCATAGAATAATACTCTATTTTTTTTTATAATTTCCAAAATACGTCCTCTTTTACTCGCTGTAAAACGTAGGAATTGTAGAAGGCATGGTACCCATTTAAAGCAAGGATGTCCATAATGGACTATGTTGATTACTATGGAGATTTACTATACTCCCCAACGTTTCATGCCCAAAGTCAACAATACAAGCTCTGTTTGCAGGCAAAATAAAGTTGTCATTAATAAATGCAAACAGAGAAGAAAGCATCCATTTCAATATATTTCTCTCCCTTCTAGGATCTAAGCAGGGGTCTAGAGGTCTTCGAGTGTACTAAAGGAGGCAACATGCTTCACTCTCCCCTGTCCTCCTAAATCAATTTTCCCACAATCCTGTGCTATAAAGGGGAGAATGCTGACCAGAACAGGGGCTTGCTTTTCAAAGCACTGCATTAGAGGCGTGTTGCAGGTGCTCTCACAAATATTCGGTTCTCTATGGGGTTTGATGTAGAACAGAGCTCATGGGTCGTCACATGCATCTTATTTTAGCATTTTTATCTCATGAAATAATTCCAACCAACTGATCTCTGGTTAGTTCAATATCTATAGATATATCTATATATCTATATCTATAGATATATCTATATATCTATAGATATAGATATATCTATAGATATACATATACATGTACATATATATGAAAAATGGGTTATCATATGGCATAATATATTGCATCTTTCCATTATCATTTCTGTGTAGGATGAAACCTTTGTTAGTTTCATCGCTTAACTTGCTGAATGGAAGTGTTTTTTTCATGGGAACAAGAGATATTTCCCATATATTGATTATACGCCTTTTATAGTGTATTAAATCAGTTAATAAATAATGGAGAGTATACATTGTCATCTATATTGCACACACCTGAAGCTTGTTTAAGGTAAGCATACTTTCAAAGGCATGTATTGTGTCTTTTTCTAAAGCTTCTGAATGACATTTTGAAGGAGTTCAAAATGTAAAAAAGGTTAACCAGAAAGACACAGTTTGGAAGCTGTCTGGATCATGGAGCTGTAGCTAAGCTTAACGTAGCGGGTGTACGAGTATAGGAACACGGGTTGGGATGCTGACAGGGCAGGAAGCTGAATATCACTGTGCCCTATTGCTGCACTGGACTATAGTAGAATATAACACAGTGAACAGGCAGACAGAACCATAAGCTAGGATCCTTCGTATCACAGCAGGGCTAGTTCTCAGAAGGGTTTGGGGTTAGAGGGCTAAGCTGAGCTGTCTGGAGCTGGTCTATGGAGCTAGCCTGGAGCTCTGGGGGGCCCCCGAAGGTGGAGGCACTGGTGAAGGGCTGTCTCCAGGGTAAGTAGACAGACAGGTGGGGATGGATGTTGATACAGCCGACCCAAGGACAGGAGCTACGCCTGGGACTAGGAACGGAAGTCCTTCCTACCGTACGGCCTGTTGCCCAGGATGTGGTCAATGTCGGACGCTACATGGGAGGTCATCTTAGGCAGGAACTGGGGGGAGAGGAGGGAGGGAGAGCGAGAGATGGAATTTGAAATTGAGTGAGAATAAACTCTGTGTGTGTGTGTGTGTGTGTGTGTGTGTGTGTGTGTGTGTGTGTGTGTGTGTGTGTGTGTGTGTGTGTGTGTGTGTGTGTGTTCCCACCTGTATAGCTCCCAGGTTCTCTGTGAGCTGCTGAGGGTTGGAGGTTCCCAGAAGAACTGAGCTCACGCCTTCGTTTCTTAGACACCATGCTGGAAAGGTGTATTATTGCGTATATATTATTATATTATATAATATTTGCTGACATAATATATTGACATTATGTATCCTACTTTGTGTTTGTGTGTGTGTGTGTGTGTGTGTGTGTGTGTGTGTGTGTGTGTGTGTGTGTGTGTGTGTGTGTGTGTGTCTTACCCACTGCCAGTTGAGGCAGAGTGCAGCCCAGCTTCTCAGCGATATGACCGAGTTCCTTCAGCTTTGCCTGCTGCTTCCTCCCGTCTTCACTCACTATCTTCTCCTTCAGCCACTGGTAGGACTGGACAGAGAGAGAGACGTCTCGTTCCAAAACAATGTCCTGTCCCCCAATACCTCCTCACAGTGAGCTCCAGTCCTGACGGCCCCAGCCTCTCCATGGTTGGCTTCTCTGGTGTTTGTGTTGCAGGCCTGGTCCAGTGGGCTCGTTATATAAACCACATGCACCTGATGCTGACCAGGGGTGGTAGAGAGTTTTTTTCCTGCCAGCTTTGGCCCCGTTTACACGAGGACGCTTTCGGGTAAAAACGACAAAATATTTTATTGGAAGTGCCTTTCGTTTAGACGGTGACGGCGTTTTGGGGGCTTAAAATTGCAAAAATCTGAAACCACCCTCCAGAGTGGAAAACTTGAATACGCTCTGCCGTAGCGTTTCCGTCTACACTGCCAAGACGTAAAACTCTGCTCAGATCTCCTCACGTCGCGTACGCGTTTACGTCACATACAGCGCCAGTACAGGGAAATAAACAAACATGTTGTATTATTTCCATGCGTCGGACCGTCAGGCTGCTCTGGCAGCTCTAATAAACTTATAGGAGTCTTTCCACGAAATGTACAGGATATGTACAGATAGTATTACTGAACAGAGAAGGATCTGTCATTATGTTTTGGTTTTCGCGGCGCAGATAAGAGAAGAAGTGCGCTCAGACATGGTGGTGTTGTGTGATGGTGTATCACAGCACCACCTAGCCGCCTGACATGCATACCCAATCGAAATTCACACAATTTTGCGTCACCGTATGCACGCAGATTTCCTCCCGAAAACGCTCGTCTAAACGCGGAATAAAAAGTGAAGACTCGACCCCACTTTTGCGTCTTCTGTTCAGACCGTCATCATGTAAACGTAGCCTTTATCTTTGCGTAAACGATTATTCATTATTTGAATTATAGGGCTCGCACATCAGAACGCATCCTGGGATTTTCTTTTGGCGATAAGCCACGTCTCGCATGAGAAACACTGGCCAAAAAAGACCAAAACCCCGTGGAATTCTGTCACTCTTCCCCACCTTAGCATGTGATATTTAGTAGACCCTTATAGATTAAATAAAAGCATATGAGGCTGGTTTACCTTCATGGAGGCCCGAGAAGTTTCCGGAATGCCGTTCTCGTACTTCCCAGAGATGATGCCACAAGCCAGCGGAGACCACGTCATGGCCCCCACTCCTGTGACCATGGAAACCATAAGGTAGCTGATTAAAAAGGTTGTTGATTTTCAAAGAATGTTTTGGGATTTGATGGGTAATAGGAAATTCGTAGAGTAGAGGCACTGATGTTAGATGGAGAGAGTTTTAATATTTTGTTGAGTTTTGACTTTGGCGGAATGTTATAGAAAAAAAGAAATTTGGAGAGAAGAGAGTGGTATAGAGGGAATTTATGTAGTAAAACATTGTAATGCCTCTACGTGATTATAACACTTTTTTATCCATCTTTGTGAATAACCTTGAAGGAGTAATCTTGAAGGTTTTCATGTAGGTAAATATCTTTCATGTCACTATATATACACAATGAGGTAACATAATGAGAAATAAGCCTACTGCCCACTGATTTAAACCCTCGCACAGACTTTCATCACCCAGCAGTGGTTGTTCCACCAGAGAGGGTAGGCAGGGCTCACGCAACAGTCTCTCTCTCCATCTCACTCACAGCCTCTGCTAACGAAGCAAGCAAACCAACTGACTGACGTCACACAGGCCACACTCGTTTGATCTCTGGAAAACAAGGTCCAAAAAACCAACATGCAATTACGGCTTATCGTAATCGGTGTCTAGCCTGGATAACGCCAGACCTCATCTCAATCTACATTGAGATGAGGTCTGGGAACCACACATTCATTTTCTCGTATTTGAGGCGTGGTTTACGATTGCCCGGAGCCGTTTATTGGGCGCTACGAATGTCTATCATATGAGTCTGTACGTAGCTCATAGCCAATCAAAGCCTGTTGGTAGCAGGGCAAAGACGTCGTTCTTGGTAATGAAAGAGTTTAAAGGGGACATCTCATACCACCAGGTGTGAGTGTGATTAGCCATTACAAGCAGGTTTGAAAATGTGCAGCATTGTGACATCACAGGTTGGCGTGTCCATCTATCCGTCACACATCTAGGTGGACACGCCCACCTGTGATGTCACAATGCTGCACATTTTGAAAACGGCTTGTAATGGCTAATCACACTCACACCTGGTGGTATGAGATGTCCCCTTTAACGCCGAAAGTTGCTCTTTTTTCAAAATAAACTTGCGTTCTAAACTACTTAGAACACTATCTAAGGCTGCATCGAAAGGTAACGCATCTGCTGCCATTTTGGATCCGTAAACGTGTGTCGCATAGACGTCGTCATCGTCTTGCCATCTCTCCCTGTCCTGTGATTGGTTCCCTATCTCAGGCGAAAATCGGATCCATGGAATCCAGGCTGACAAGCAGCGCGAAATGAAATCGCGCGCAAGGCAGCATGGGTATACCCAGGCTAATCGGTGCCGCCAATGAAATCAAAATAGTTTTTTTTCATTTGCCACTTTAACACAACTCATCTTTGCCTGCTTTATGCACCATGAACCAAACAAACAACCAAAGAACAACAAGACTCCATCCATGCCTATCTTGTGGTAGAGCTCGGGGAGCTGCACCTCCACCTTCTCCCTCTGGAACAGATGGTACTCCGCCTGCTCACACACCGGAGGGATGAGGTTGAACTGTCGGGCCACCGAGTAGGCCTCCTGGAGGGAGAGAGCAGAGACAAAGTTAAACGTTCTACCTCCACTAACACAAACATCTGCACTTTCCCAGACACAGGCACATTCGCGCGCACACACACACGCACACACTCACACCATGTTGTCTCATTCACTCAAGTTACAAATGAGCACCTTAGTGCAGCTGTGTTTGACACCGGCTTCATGCACGTCAACATTGGGGGGCGGATTGCGTGACTGGTGTATGTGTGTGTGGGTGTGTGTTTGTGTGTGTGTGTGTGTGCGCGCGCGTGCGTGTGTGTGTGTGTGTGAATGTGCGGAGGAGTCTGTAAAGCCTGCCTGCCATGGCCACACTGGAGCTTTGTTTACCACCCCCTTCTATTCTCCCTTCATCACTGAGGGTATCTTAATTACAACCCGTCACCTAGATGACTGGTGTACCAACCATTTGCTTGGTTTCATCATTATCAGATACAGAGCGAGAGAGCGAGAGTGAGAAAGAAGAGCGAGAGAGTCTCCACTCACCATGATCTCCATAGCCGTCCACCGGGAGGTGCCCCAGTACATGGCCATGCCCTGGTTGATCACATAGGTCATGGCTCGCACAATCTCTGCAGAGACACATGAAGTACACATGAGGTTCATCAGTCGGCTAGCTCCATGGCTTTCTATTTATGGACCGTTTTACGTGTTTTTTGTTTGTTTGCCAAATCGAAGAATGAAAGATGCTATTTAAAAAAAATAATATTAATTTAAATCAATCCAAATGCCATTCCCTTTTGTAAATCTATTTATCATAGGCATGTCCAATGTCCAGATTTGTGGAAGACTGTGGACATTACCAAGGTTCGCCACTAGAGAGCAACAGTCGTATCCATTGAAACAGTCTCGCTACAGTCTCTTGTTTGCTCGCAAAAAACTGCCTTTCGATCTCATCCAGGCCAAGTGTGCACCCCGGGAGAGGTGCCTCTCTAACACAGATGACCTATGAGATAATCCAACTGCAACTTCTCATAAATGCTGAACACGCAGCCGACCGTCTGGAGGGAGGGGGGTCAGGAAAGTAGAGCCGCTGCCCAATTTAAAGAAAATAAAGAAATATGGTGGAAAAAAAAAGTTTTTGTTATCGATCTTCGTTTGACGCTCTGAGCATCCCTCCGGCTGCGGTGAAGTGTTTGACAGTGTTTTCCCTTAAGTGCTACAGGACACCTCATCACTAATTCCCCTCCTGCAAACTCCCAAGGACAAAAACACAGGCAAAAAGGGAGCCCTCGGAACGCATTCAAGCCACTGAATCTTTCATGAGGCTTTTAGCTGCAGAGCCAGCCAATTACGCAAGTATTCACACCGCTCCAGGCCAAGACACAAACTCAGATTTATGCTGTTATTACCACTGGCTTTCTACTGATACTACTGCCGTAATTCTATGCGGTCGTTATGCTGTTATTCTACTGGTGTTCTACTGTTATTCTACTGGTTGATTGGAGGATGAAGTAAACAGTGTAGAAAGACGAGGTAGTAACCAATCAGACGAGGGGAGCGGTAGAACGGAGAGCGGTTGGAGATGAAGTGTAGGTTTAAAATGGAAGACGAAACACTCGTGCCTGCAGACACCTCTTTCTGAATTATTCTCAATGTTCCCAATTTAATGTGTGCAACAAAGTCATTCATGTTCTTAGATGTTATTATCATCATCAGTCCTGAGTCACAGAAAATAAAATAAATACCAACTTGCCTATTGGGAAATTAACACACACAAACGAATAAACATGTGTGCCCACTCACAAAAACACATGTGCAAATACACACACGCACGCTTGAACGCAAACACACACACACACGCACGAGTCAGAGCTGCTGATTCTTCATTAAGTGTCCCTGGGGCAAGTGATTCCATTTCAAACATTGCAATGGAATGTTTAAAACAACGCACAACATAACACAACACAACGCATCTGGACTGGTACTTAAGTGAAAGAATTGGATAAACACAGCGCTTAATTAAACACATTGCCTTGACGGGAACAACCCCCCTGTTTTTTCTCCATCATCGTAAATGAAATGAGAAATGAGACAAGATCAATTGATATATCGACCTGTTGACTTTTTTCTGCGTTTATTTGCTTGAGCATTGACTCGTCTTGAATACTTGACAAATCGATCATTTCAAATTGTTCTAAGCAAGACAACACAGGACCTTTACATTTCCATCCCAAGGCAAACAGTGAAGTCTGTAACCTATCGTTTTTGCATGTTCAGTGCAAAAAAGAAAAAAGAAAAACCGGCATGACCCTTTTTGACCTTTTCATTGATTGGTTGCTCGGACAGCAGGACGGGCTGAACCACTTACCCTCCATGGGGGTGTTGCTGTCTGGCCTGTTGGCAAATACAACATCCACATACTCCAGCTGCAGTCTCTGTAGAGAGCCTTTCAGTCCTGCAACGTAGACAGACAGACAGGCAGGCAGACAGACAGACAGACAGACAGACAGACAGACAGACAGACAGATCAAGCCTTTGTGATTTGATGTTACACTATGTGTGTGTGTGTGTGTGTGTGTCTGTGTGTGTGTGTGTGTCTGTGTGTTTGTGTGCGTGCGTGCTTGCGTGTTCTTACCTTCAATTATGTGCTTCCTGGACAGTCCTCTCTCTGTCTCTGCTCTGTTGGACCCAACACAAGGCACACTTTTGTTATCTTTTCGTTTGTGTAAAAGTGTGTATGCGTGTCAATTACAATTACAATTAGGGCATTTAGCTTACATCGGTTAATACACACATTGACACACCGACGGCAGAGTCAACCATGCAAGGCGACAGCCAGTTCGTCAGGAGAAGTTAGGGTTAAGTGTCTTGCTCAGGGACACATCAACGCTCAGCTAGTGTCTATGTGTATCACTGCGCAACTGTAGGTAATATGTTATCTTGTATTTCTGATTCCAGCAGCTACAAAGCCTTTGTTAGAAATATGAATGTGTTTGTTTGTGTGTTTATGGTTATGTCAGAATATCAGAGATTATATATAATGATATATGCAGTTTTTCCTCACTGTGCCTGTTAAGACAGTATTATATACTGTGAGTACACGGTATGCACCGTATTCCTGTTAAAGTAAGTAGGCATGAGCAGGTGAACAAGTCATCAAATGGCTTTTATTGTGTACAGGGCAATCAGCCTTAGGCACAATTTCAATACCGGAAACTTCTTATATCATGCACAGCAACGGCGACAGAAAAAACCCAGCAACAAAAGGGGTTTGTTTCAGACACTATGACTCTTATAAGGCTGCTTGACCCCAGCCTGGAGTGTGTCATCTCTGTGCACACGCCACTGCTTTATGTAAGCATGAGTCAAACACTTCTCTGTTCCGGACCCCCCCAAGGGGCCAGCTGAGCGGAGATGGAGGTGGAGGAGGAGGAAGAGGAGGAGGAGTTGGATGTGGAGGAGGAGAAGTAGGAAGAGGAGGTGGTGGACTAAGAGGAGGAGGTGGACTAAGAGGAGGAGGTAGACTAAGAGGAGGAGGAGGAGGAGGTGGACTAAGAGGAGGAGGTGGAGGAGGACTAAGAGGAGGAGGTGGACTAAGAGGAGGAGGAGGAGGTGGATTAAGAGGAGGAGGGGGAGGAGGAGGTAGAGCTGGAGATTAACTAAAAGGAGGAGGGTGAGGGGGCCTCAATCTCTCTGAAGTGAAAGGGTCCTGAAGAAGGAGTACTCCAGAGAATGTGAAAGTTGTTTTTCTTGTGTATGTGTGTATGTGTGTGTGTGTGTGTGTGTGTGTGTGTGTGTGTGTGTGTGTGTGTGTGTGTGTGTGTGTGTGTGTGTGTGTGTGTGTGTGTGTGTGTGAGTGAGTGAGTGAGTGAGTGAGTGAGTGAGTGAGTGAGAGAGTCTTTGCGTGAGTGCACTCAAATTGCAATCAATATGTTTTAGTTTTTACCATCACTCATGTGTTGAATGGCTTCACTTACTTTCCACCCCAGAAGAGCTTGGTTGTAATCACTAAACTGGATCGCCTGGGAAAGGACATGAGGAGTTGTAGAGACAGATGGACAACAGACAGAAAGAAATAAAAGGTTGCTTTATTGATATTCAAATCTTATGCACTGGTTACACATCAATCCAAAAACCCAACTCTTCATCCTGACTCTTTCAACTCTGACAAATGTGTCTGCCAGTCACGTTTTCCCCAGTCCATCACATCAAACATTTGATAATCCATACACGAGTCTTAGGCATTCATTCAAAAGGGGAAAAACAAGACTTATGCAGATGAGAGGATCTCAGCAGTCAGATCAGAACCTTGGATCTCATGTGGTTCTGTACCGGGGACTCACGCTGTGTGCATGTGCCTCGGGTCTTGCAAATGAGTGTGTTTACATTTTTACATGAGACGTGGAAGTCAGAACGAAACCCCTATGATGGCGAGCACACAAACACATTCTAACATGAACATTACCTCCAGCATTTCTTCTTGATAATGTTTCCAAGGATGATTTCTGCCCTGAGGGAGAGAGAGAGAGAGAGAGAGAGAGAGAGAGAGAGAGAGAGAGATAGACAGGAGGCCGGGCTGTTACATCATGGTGTCTTCGATCTATCGTGTCACACTTTATCTTCAGCACGAAAAAACAAATGATTTTTTTCAATATCATCACACACTTTTGATTGAGTTCCAATACGCTCATAAATGTAAATTGTATGAGTGGAATTATAAATGCCCAATTTATGCAAGGCAGGGTTAAACGATACAGGCTTGCAAGATTAAAGTGTTTCTCTGAGGTTACAATTGAAGGAATAATTAATAGAAAAAAAATGAATAAAAGAAAAAAATATATTTTTGGAAAAATAAAAGAAAAGTTTCCCTTAATTTGTATGCAGTATGTACGACAATGTATGGCAATGCAATGTTGATAACGGAAAACAACTCCTCGTACAGAATTCCGATTGACACGCTAAAAGAGTGCAAACCAGGAGCGCCCGGATCACATACTTGCCCCCGGCGTAGACCTCGGCAGTGTCAAACAGGTTGACTCCGCCCTCATAGGCGATGGTCATCAGCTGCTCCGCCACCTGCCCCAAAGTTCAAACAGAGGTCAGCCACGCACAGAGCGCTCATGGTGCTCAGCTTTCACTTTCAGGTCTGTCGCTCCCAATGTGAATTATTCAAGGCCATTTGACCCGCACCACAACATGGCTCGTCCATTAGAACTCCACTCAACCTCAGAAAAAGAGTCTAATCTTACTGCTTAGAGCATAAAAAAGGCTGGCATGTTGACGTACATTTGCTTTAACAAATTCACTCACTCGAATGTCAGTTTATCTGGTTCAGGGATAGAAACGACAGTGTATGGTGTCACTGAGTTTCAGATGTCCACTGCTCAGCTTGACGTGGTTTTAAGGACAGAGCTTTTCAGGGATGTTATTGTGGGGAGATGTGGTTAATAATAATGTGTGTGCACCTTTATGCCAATGTTAATGTTGTGTGTGCATGTGCACATTTAGAAAGTCAAACATTATAAATCATTGTATTAAATTGTTCCAAGATAGAACGATATAATTGTTCCCTTGCGTGGGGAGAAGAGGGATATCGCAAATTGGCCATAATTGTCCTTTCATAAGAGCAGTATGAGCGCATCCATGCTAATATGTGTTAAAGGGGAAACACATGTTTATGTGTTCATGTGTGGCTGCACCTGTGTACTGTTTGTGAGTGTGTGTGGATATGTGTGTGTTGGTGTGTGTATGTTATTGTGTATTGTCTCTGATACCCCTTGTGTGTATGTATATTGTGTGTGGCGTAAACTGTGGGTAGATCAGGTGTTTTGTGTAAGTGCAATAATGTATTTTCTCTGTGTCATCACGGTGTAGATGTTTCCATGTGGAGACGGTAGACAGTAAAAGTCGTGTTGGACAGAAGAGATAATCTGTGTTCTGAGAGTGTACTCATCTCTCCTCTGCTTCCTCACTCTGACACCGCCTCTGGCTGGACACAAGTACGATCCTGTGTGTGTGTGTGTGTGTGTGTTGAGATTATTATTCTGCAGAATGAGTCTGAAGAGGTCTGTGGTTATCCCACTAAGAAAAACCCACCACAACAACAACAACAACAACAACAACAACAACAACAACAAACACACACACACACACACACACACACACACACACACACACACACACACACACATACACACACACACACACACGGGCATATACTCAGAAACATTCAGGGGTCAGTTAGCCCGGGGCTGGGGGTTCAGGTGCTGATGCATTATGATGGGGCCAATGAGTGGGACAACATTTAGAAACAACAGAAATTAATAGAGAAATCCTGAGTTTTTCTGTGCAAATGTGATGTGAAATGTTACTTTGCAAGCATTAGATAGGAGGAAAACTGATAAAAAAAAAAAAAAAAGCAGGCTCAGGTGCAACACTGCTTTTGTTACAGAGTATTTTTAAGCAAACAAAGCAAGATTGGATGATTGGAAGGTCAGCATAATACAATAGCGTTTAGCAGTATGTATTTTCCATTAGAATTTGACATTTAAATGAATCCAATACCATGATGCTGCACTAATCAATATGTAAACTTCTTGGGTAAACAAAATTAAATCAGACGATCTCACACACACACGCACACACACACACACACACACACACACACACACACTGAAGCAGACAGACAGACAAACACACACACACACACACACACACACTGAAGCAGACAGACACACAAACACACACACACGCACACACACACACACACACACACACACACACACACTGAAGCAGACAGACACACAAACACACACACGCACACAAACACTGAAGCAGACAGACACACACACACACACACACACACTGAAGCAGACAGACACACAAACACACACACACACACACACACACACACACACACACACACACACACACACACACAAGAAATACCCATACAAAAGAAAAACTAACACCCCAATCGACAAGGGCTCTGTCTCTCCCGTCAGCCAGTGTGAGTCATTTCAGATGTATGTGGGAGGTACTGTTGTGCAGTGCAGGGGGAAGCAAAGGTTAAGGTAGTCCCTATCCGGTAGTTCAGATAAACAGGGAGATGGACAGACACAGAGAGAGACAGAGAGAGAGAGACACGTCCTCTTTATGTAACTTCAGAGGTTATGATCACTGCAGAAGGCAGGGGGACCACCCAGTGCCTGTGCACGCACACACACACATATGGAAGGCTGAAAGAGTCAAAACTTTGCCTCATTGTAGAGGTGTATTCATTCAAATGGGCGTAAAATACAGCATTTAAGCATTCATAACGTTGCATTATACAACGTATTTTATGCAGCCTAAAATGTGTCTTTCATGCCGCTTTTCCTCATCACTACAATGGCATAAAACAAAGTTGTTTGTGGATTTTTCATCACTTATAATTATAATTCAACAGTGAAATGAGCTCCACCTCTTGATTCAACGATAACGAGAGTCAGAGCCCACCGGTCCATTAATGGCCTTTCTCTGTTTCGCACTGTGGATTGACTCTACTACACTGTGTGGACCTAGGCTGTATATGGTGTTTAATCAGTTCAGAGTCTACAGTGTAGACTAACCATTATCGTCACTAAGATCCCCACGTTTAGTCTCCTTTGAGTTCTCAGAAAGTAGCGCAGTGATCCATATTTCTACCTACTGCGACTGTGTTCAGTGCGAATGGAATGTTTGTCATGTATCACCTACATCTATTCTACTTGATATTTCAGTCTGGCTGTTTTACCAATAGGCAATATTGATTTTCCTTACAAATGAATTATACTCAGCCTACAGTGTATCGTTGGATTGAACGTCGATTTTACACCCAAAATAGCCTCCACATAGTGCAGTGAAGTTAATGCACCAAACAAACAAATGTGTTTGTTTGTTTGACTCAGTGTCGGTAGCACATGTTATATTTGTAGTATTTGTATTGTCTCACACTGATCCTGATGCAGCCATGCCTCGACCATCAAGTGTTGTTGTGGCAACATGAGTTTTCACCCATCCTATAATGAGGACACATAGCTAAAGGTGT
>NC_136936.1:17378703-17411203 GCF_949987615.1 Pollachius pollachius
TACATTGTGTTTCTCCTCATAGTGCAAGTCTGTGGGCACACTGCACACTTGTACCCGTGTGCTTCTATGATCATGTGACACACACGGCCCTAAAGTGTGGGTGTCATGTGTTTGCGTGTGTGTGTATGTTTGCTTGCTTTGCTGTTGTGTGTCTCTAATTTTTTTTTGCTGTGGATGATGTGTGTGTGTGCGTCTGTTTTTGAAGTGCATGTTTTTTTGTGTGTGAGTTTGAACTCTGTGTATGCGATTGCTCTGCAACCCATTCTGATAGCTTTAGAAAGGCTAAGCCAGGAGAAACGCCTACTGCGTTCTGCATCTCGGCATGGCGGTGGCTTGAAAGGCGTCTCATGAAGCCGATGTCTGCTGAACAGTCGGTAGCGCTGTCAAACAGAAACTACTTTTTATATCGACGTGTCTCTGGCGCAAGCACTGGGTTAGGAGCTGACTGAAAAATCATTCTTAAGAAAACGATTTGCAAAACACCAATTATTTAGGAGGACCTGTGTGCCAATCAAAAGCCAAGCAAAAATTCAAAAATAAAAAAGATGGGAACATTGCTCTACCCTTGGAAACTTGGAAGCTGGCAAACACCTTTATTAAACACTTTACATAATTATCTAGCAAAAGTATAAAATGGTATTTCATACTTATATATTTAATTGTACAATTATAATTGGTAACCATGCAACATGGGTTACGGCACCATAACCTTCTGCACTCATGAACTTGTGTGTTCACAAACAATCTTTAACAACAATTCCTCAGATTAGACCAACAGAATACCTTGAGGGCAGAATACCTGGAACCCACCTCACTTCCCCTGGCTGACTGAGAGCCTGGTACAGCAAGGTGGCACAGTACACAGTCACACACAATTTCCTTTTCACAGAGGTGTCATCGCAGGACAATTCCCATTGTTAGCGTGTTACGAGTGACACCTGTGTTTTTCTTTGACACCTCTGTGATTCCGCACCAGAAAACATATGGCCAGGTATTTATTTATGGTTTATTTGATAGGGACTGATACAGTGTACATAGACAAACTGAGAACAGCTATCCAATGCAAGACTCATAGTGCTTATAGTGGATGCCAATTAGCAACACACGTCCCTAAATGTATGGATGGCTTTGTATGTTTGTGTGTCGCATGTGGGTGTTGATTATGTTGTCTTTTTTGGTATGCATTGATGTGTACAGTGTGTGTATGGGTGCATCAATCAAGTGTGAATGTTGGATTGTGTGCACAATTGGGAATGCATGCGTGCATGAGTATCGGTGTGTGTCCAGCACCACGGTCGGGCTTTGAATATAAATTAAAGAAGGACAAAAACTTTTTTTGGAGAATTGATTGGAATTTAAACTCTGTGATCTGCAAGTCTGTGACCTGCACTTTTTGGCCAGCAGAAGATTATTGATGTTGCTATGCACCACAGCAGGTAATTGTGCCTTCTTTACCCCAAAGACATCAACCAAATGTCTTTGACCTCCAGAAAACAGACAAGGACATTAGCCACGTCCAGCATCAGACCAATCCGTTCCAACTCAGTACACATAATAAAGTTTGATGGCATAATAAAACCTCTTCATCCCGAAATGGCCAGTATCCGGGCAAAGGTATCCGTATTACGGCATTTAAACACGTGAGAGAGCAGTCATTTGACACATCCCCAGAAAGATTACATTGTTGGCTAAACGAAAGGCAATTCTAACCCCAAACCAAATAAGAAGCATGTAACAAAAAGAGTGATGGCTTTCATAACACATGTACAGCTGAGGTTCCATTGATTCCAACAGTCTAGACCAAATCACTCTGTGACGCCGAACTAGAGGCAAAGCATAATCAAGAACAAACATTACTTGTTCTTTTACAAAAGAAAGTATGTACTACCTTCAAAGTTACCTCCACCTATGCATGGTGTTTACAATAAATGAATAGTAGCTAAGTAAGGGTTTCAAAGGAAAAAGGTAAATTGCTCTCAATAATAACACAAATTCTTCCTCGCCATCCGTGCATTAAATTCCATACGCCTTGACCTTTAACTAGAGTTGTCAAGTGACAAGATTGTACAATGGGTACTCAAGATATCTACCTATTTGGGTCTCATCAAGTTTATATTGTCAATTTTACTAATTGATATATTGATTTATTTTGAGATTTCGCCTAAACCTACCTCAGCTACCCATCTACACTCTTATTCACTTTATTGGCTTCAGATATTGACCCAGGTACTCATCTGATGTTGTGCTATTGCGCTCACAACTGATAATACACTAGGTGGTATTTAAACTAAAACATGAAATGTCAGGCGGAAATTATATCTTTCACTTAAGCTGTGTTTTAGCTTTTTTCATTCATTGATTCGTTCACGTGCACATCAATCGGACAGGTGTTCTGGTACCAAAAACATGTTCATTTTGGTACCAAGATTACATATTATAGCCCCTGCAGCTATCGAGATACTCTATTTACTGTGGAAATGTTTTTTTCATTAAGAAAACTTTCATTAAGAAAACATCATGTTACTGGAAACAGGGATCTGTAAGCTCGCAATTGGCCAACACAAAAATCGGCCAGCAGTAGTAAATAGTAAAAAAATGATTTCTCAAATCAACACCATGAAGACAGACCACTGTAATCCCCTGCTGAAAGCTTCATCCACTCACATGAATGAGTCTCATTCGCTAGAATATCTCCGTGACAAAAGAGGAAACAAGGCGTTCATCCACCCCTTGCCAGTCCGGGTTTCCGTCCCAGGCTCTGTGTTCGTATCCCCCCAGAGGGCCTGCTGTTGAACAGCAGGAATGCTGGATCCCAGATAAATACAACAATATCTGTGCAATGATCAGGATTCATTTGTTTTGTCTCTATTTAAATATTTGAATCCTTTTACTACTTAAGTGTTGTCGTTTCTGTAATTTACCACATAAATAAAGGTCTTTGTTGAAAATTAGTTTTCCCTAAATGTTTTATCTCTGCTCAAACTGCTAGAAGAACATAAGTGGCCCATATGAAAATGTAATTTGTAGAAGTGCTTCCACTTAGACACCCTGGAGCCTAGTTGTACGTCCTCAGTGCGCGGCCCATCATTTCCTAGATTAATTGCCCTCAAATCTCAAGCTGTTCAGTTCCATTTCAGAGCCGTGCTCCAGGGGAGACTTTGGATATTTGAGAGGTTCACATGGATCAGTATGGATTTATATGTACCTATCTAGGTAGGTCACGTTCATGCAACCATAACACACATTTTACCATAAAAAAAAAAAAACGTCAAGCTTAAAGTTGACTTTTTTAAACAACGTAGATATTACATGGATCCTGGAACAATAGAGAAAATACTCCCAGGGTTAGCCTCCTATTGTCTGGTGTGTTGTGTGTCGTGATGTGACAGGGTGGGTTTAGCATGCCAGGGTCTGTTCGGGTCTCCGCAGCAGAGACAGGGAGATTAGAGATGTTAGACCAGTGGGCGTGAGACTGAGGTTACTGCAAGGATAGTCGATAATTACATGACATACACACACACATACACAAACACAAACACAATGTAAGCCAAACACACACACGCACATATACACACACACAAACACACTGTAAGCCAAACACACACACACACACACACACAGACACACACACACACACACACTCAGACATGTAGGCGTGCACATACTCAGACACAACCGCACACATACACTCAGACACGGATGCACAAACACATACTCGGACAAGTGCACGTGCACACACTCAGACACGCACGCACAAACACATAATGCCCATCTTCTGTTTCCCTTCACAGACAAATAAAACGCCTCAACAAAACACGATGCCATCAATCCGGTCTGGTAACACAACCTTTCAGTGAAGTTCGGCACTCTCAGATCTACGACGGGAACTGAAAACCCGAAAGCAGTCGAAAAAACGATCGTGGGTCATACGACCGGGATCGTAGAGCGCTCGGCGAAGACCGACACTAAATCAGTCCCCAACTACTCTGGACAGAGGTTGGGTTTTATGAGAGGCTTAGAAAGGAGTCAGGGAAGAAGGCAGCGTTCCCGGGGACCATGGCTCAGCTACCGAACACAATGGCATTCCCTCGCAACAGTCTTTTGCTGTAAGCACTGTAACTCTGAAGGTTGTGCGTCGGTCATAGTTCCTGGCTGGGTTTTACTCTCTGTTTTTTTCCGTTCTGGCTTCAGTGCCTCTCGGGTACGAAGCCTCCGGCGATGCCGCATCGCTGCAGCAAGAGCCGAAAGCAAAAAGAATTGAGGAAGAAGCAAAAAAAAACAGGCACCTGCCAGACAGCTGCGTCGTTGTCATTGGAGAAGAGGGGAGATGGAGGCGGGGTCAGAAGGGTGGCACAGAGGTCTTGTTTGGGAAGTGCTGAGGTCTCCAATTAGACTATAGATGCTGATTAATCAGTTCTGCTTTCGCATTGTTCTTCTGTTATCGGCTAAACAAGTGGCACATAAACACACAAACTAGAATACACGCGTACACACACACACACACACACAGACACACACACAATCACACACAAACAATTACAGACACACACACACACAATCCCACACATACAATTACATATACACACACACACACACACAAACACACACACACACACGTTATTATGCAGGCAATAAGTGTGGTGGTAACCAGAGTAAATCTTTATAGCCAGAGACAATTACCCTACTGTCAACTGGTAACATGTTTAGGGAGATAAAACACAGCAGTCGTGTTAAAGTGGATGCACCTGTTATCATTTATGTGAGATAATATGTGTGCTAAAGGCTCTTTGTGTGCAGATGGGATAGATGGATTGGGTTCTCCATTCTGCAGCCTGGAAACAGTAGCCAATATAGCTCCCTTCATGAAGCATTTACAGCCTTACTAAAGCCTTACTGACAGTAGGAATGCATTTATGTGGTCACCATCCTTAAGGGGAGATTCCCCTTAAGATGCGTGTCTGTGTGTGTGTCTGTGTGTGTGTCTGTGTGAGAGAGAGAGAGAGAGAGAGAGAGAGAGAGAGAGAGAGAGAGAGAGAGAGAGAGAGAGAGAGAGAGAGAGAGAGAGAGAGCACTAGAGCAAAGAGAAGCAATGTAGGGGCGAAAGAGTGTCCTGCCCATTCCTTTTTATTGTCCCTCTTCCCTTAACCACTTTGGTCCTCATGTTCCCTCCATCTATCTTTCTCTCTCTCCAATCCTGAAAGGGAGGAGCAGCACTTTTTATTGGAGTTTGGTGTAGAATGCTAATATATTATATATATATTAGTCTCTCTCTCTTTCTGCTTTAACATTCTTTCTGACATGTATTCTTCCGTCATTCATTAAAACAGCATCGATGTGTTTGAATTAATATTACATGAATACATGCAATACAATTACATTTGAAACTAAAATGTGCATATTACAGAACACATAGAGGTAATTTATTCTAACCAATTCACTCATTCATCTATCATAGGCATTATTCATCTCCAATATGATACCAACGACTTTTAGTTTACAAAGTAAAATGTTGTAGTCTATGTTAATGTAAAATCTGTATCATGTTCTTAAATAGATACTAAAATGTCATTCAAAACCCATTAACCTCTTGGAAAACTGCTAGCTGAGACTGCTCTCTCTCACGTGTTATGTCCATGACAGGGAATTAAGATAAAACTACTGGCGCTAGCTATGTGTGTGTGTGTGTGTGTGTGTGTGTGTGTGTGTGTGTGTGTGTGTGTGTGTGTGTGTGTGTGTGTGTGTGTGTGTGTGTGTGTGTGTGTGCGTGTGTGTGTGTGTGTGTGTGTGATTCTGGGTCTGTGTGTTTATCTAGTATTAACGGCAATTTCAGGTAAATGAAGACTAACAAAATCCCCAGAACTGAAGTGCAAGCACAAGCCCTGAAAAGCAGTTAATTACAATTAAATATTTTGTGTCTGTCTGAAAACCAAACAAAGCACGAGGCATGCTCCGTGCTCGACCAATCAGCAATGACTTGCCAGTAAGCCCCCGCAAAGAAGATTGATGTAGCTCAGCTCTGGGAGGCTGCACGTTCTTACGTGCATAAGCGGTCTCTGAGTAGCGATGGGGGTCCAAGCTTGGAAATATGACTCTACTGCACAGACACGTTTCAGCCATAGGATGTAAAACTATGACATAGACTATATCCGTAGCCATAGAAACACACTGCATCACGCTTCATGTCATTATCTTTGGACGGTTAAACTCTCCCTACCACTACTTATTCGTATATGAATGGGTATATACTGTGGTTATTAACTGATTTTTCTTATCTTGTGTTGTGTTTGTTTTTCCTATGCTGTTCATAACTCAGTTTTGTCGCAAAGGTGATGCCTCAGCACACTGTGGATTGAGACTCCATTGTTTAATTGTCAATTGTTCTGCTCCACACACAGGCACACGTGCACTTGCGCGCACACACACAGACACACACACACACACACACACACACACACACATACAGAGACACACACAGACAAACACACAGACCGATTAAAAACAAAAGCTATCAAAACTATCCTGATTGGTTTCCTGTCCCAGCCTAGCTCATAGACAATATTGCTACTTTTGATGCATCACCAGGTTTCAAATAGCATACATACGTATGTGAGACGTATGTGAAGAACTACAGCAGTCCAGCATAATGATAATGACTCACCCAATCCCAAGCAAGACACTCTGAGTCCCGACTTGCCGAGGTTCCTGAAAGGAGAGAGAATGAATCACATCAGCCACAGGTCCATCAAAACCAGCTCTGGTCCTAGCTGCATGCATGTACACTGCCATAACACACGCACAAAACACACACCAACACACACACACACACACACACACGCACACACACACACACACGCACACACACACACACACACATTGCATTCTGCACACACAGGACTAGCACCGACAATTAATCACGAGTTGGGCCGAGAGATTGCGCCGGGGCTGTGACTGATGGATGGATAACGGGCGTGACGTGAGAACAGGGGGCTGGGGAGTGGTTAACAAGCCGGTGGGCCGCAGCCGGTTTACCAGGGCTCTAGACCTGGATCTGCTCTACTTACTGCTGTCTCAAGGAAGCCAATCTGGCTCCCGTTAATGTAATGTGGAAGAAAACTGAACGTGTGTGTGTGTGTGTGTGTGTGTGTGTATGTGTGTTTGTGTGTCTGTGCGTCTGTATAATAAGGATAACAATATGTTTATTTTGTAAAGCGCCTTTCTCACACAAAGAGAAGTGGTGGAAGAGGAGAAGTGTTCTTGAAACAGAGAGGTCTTGAGATAAGCTTTAAAGAGAGGGAAGGAGGGAAAATCATGGAGGGATCGAGAAAGGGAATTCCAGAGTTTGGGGGCCATGGCACGGAAAGACAGGGTATGAGAGACGCCCAGAGTGTGTGAGATATCGAGAGATATTTAGATTGGATGGGTTGTTTATAATGTCTATCTATTATACTCAATATGGCTATCTAGGTTGGTAGTGGTAGTAGTAGGGGTATATATGTATGTATGTGTTTATGTATGTATGTGTTTTTATGTTTGTATGTGAGTGTGTGTCTGTTAGTTCAGAGAGGAAAACTTTGGAGAACATTTATCTCTTAGTTTCTTTTGGTGTCCTTGACTAATTATAATTTTTTCAGTGTTAACGCGTGTGTGTATGTGTGTGTGTGTGAGTGTGTCTTCGTGTGTGTGTGTGTGTGTCTTTGTGTGTGTGTGTGTGTGTGTGTGTGTGTGTGTGTGTGTGTGTGTGTTTGTGTGTGTGTGTGTGTGTGCAGGCCTTAACTAATGGTTTCCTAATAGGCTCATTAGCCCTGTAGCAATTACCACAGATGCTGTTAAAAACAATTAAAGGGTGTTCTGTCTGCACTGTCTACCTTTATTTATCCGTCTCCGGCGGTGGCACATGGGTGATTGCTGACACTAGAATATAAATGTACTATAGTTGAAATGTATACGCTTGATTTCCTGCTGTACATTCTAAATCTATACCTCTACAATCTATATTCTTCTCCACAGTTTTACATTTTTGGTTTTTCTCAAAAGTTGGACATCATGCATGTCTGAGATCACCATCAGGAAATAGTTTTTTTAACCGGATGAAACGAAAATATAATTTATTTTTGATGTGAAAGTCTTATTCCAAAACCGCCAAATAGCTTACCTTGACAATCTCGGTACAATAAATGGGGAAAGGGGAAAACTGTGACAGGCCAACCGTTCCTACCATGACGGTAGTGTCCATCAAGTGATTTTTGATGTCATCTGCAATTATGAGGAGAATACACTTTATGTCTTAACAGAATAAATAGGGTTTGATCTAAATCATGGATGAGTTTCCACAGAACACTGTCATGTCCAACCAGGGTGGCTGCCAAGAGATTGTTCCCTTATGACAGCATCTCTTGGAGGCTGTACAGTGGACTGACAGGGGATTGACGCACACAAACACACACACACACTTAATTTTAAAGGAAGCCTGCTGGTGAAAGATATATCTATGTTGCGATTATTATTTTTATATTAATAATATATAATACTAATTATATTAGTATGTTCTACTACTATAGAGGAAGAAATACAATGTGTACAATGTTTCACCTCCGTACATTATGCATGTGTTCATGCTCCGGAGGAAGACCAGCTCTGACATCACTGCACCTAAGTGATTCCCATTATGAATGGGCATTCATGGATTCATAATTATATAGTTTTTGGACATATGATCGAATTTTCCATGTAAGACACAAACAGACACACACACACACACACACACACACACACAAACACACACACACACACACACACACACACACACACACACACGGATATAAATCCCGCTTTGTGCATTGATTTTCAGAACATCAGTCACAGCTGTCATCACATCTAGGCCACGCTTTTCAGGACCCATTCTGCTTTACCCACACCATATTTAGTGTCCGTCAAAATCACAACGGCTAATTGGCCATAATAACCATTCCACATCCAGAAAATCTATCTGAGCTTCTCTCTGACCTGTGAAATAATTGCAATAAACACCACCGGATGGCCAAGCTACGACACGGTAATCAGGCGCTTTGTCCGAAATCACAGTGTTCCGAAATCAACAGGAATCAACGCATACCCTGGTGTCTTTGAGATTGTCCTGTTTCACCTTATGGGGCTATGGTTGAAACATACGTATTAGTTATTCACAGTGTATCTGTGGTTACCTATAGTTATTTGAAGTACTATATTATGACTTATTGATCGTTCTTGTACAGCCCATTAGTAGTACCTATCTGAGGGTTTTGGGTTTTCACTGTCCCTCATCTACATTTCAAGAGGCTGATATCAACAAGATTAATTCAAATTCAATTTTACTAAACAGGGAACACAACAGACTAACTGGGTCCAAGAAGGAACATATTCAGGACATTCTGTATAATTTAGAACACGGGCTGAGAAAGTGCCGAGTCAGACAAGCTCCACCGGCGATTAATGACGTCGTCACCCAGTGGCCGCGGGGGGTCCAATGAGAGACAGTTATACAGATGGGCTCAATTTCAAGAGCTAAACAGAGGAGACATTAGAGAGGCTTTGCTGACACAGAGTCTGAGTCAAGCACAGAGATAAATCACCAAACCGACATTTGGGACCAATGTATTTTGTGTTTCTGATGGAAGTTGGTGATGGGGAATTGCTCCTGGGAGTTTGGCATCTATTACTTTAGTGTAAAGCAAATGTCAATGCCTCGTAAGCAGAAAATACACCAACCTTGCGGTTTTTAGCCCCTTTATAAAAGGGATATAGATAAAAGGAATGTCAACAGCTATCAAATCATGTTCTAATTTCAGGCAAAATTCCTTCAACGCATACACACACACACCACAGAGAAACAAACACAGAAACACACACACAAACATACACACACACAGAAACACACACCTTGTTCACATATAGTGCAACGTCAAACTTAAAATATGACATCGTTGTCATACTTTTTTTTTTGCTTACTTTCACAATCACACACTCACAGAAACACACATAGAAACACACACACACACACACACACACACACACACAGACACACACACACACACACACACACACACAAATACAAGCACACAAGCACACACAGGAGGTGCAAACAAGATTTCCTGTCCCGGTAATTCTTTCCTAATGTCTCCCCTCATGCAGCCTTCAGAGCAGCAAAGTGCGAGCAGTTTGCGGGAATGAGAGCAGAGATCATAAGATGAAGGGGTCGGCGTAAAGGGAAGGAGATTGTTGATATTTTCCCTGCCTGGGAGATTAACTTACAAAGCCATCTCCCCCTCATTTCAAATCCATCAAAACCCCCACAAGCTATTCAAATCCTTATAGGCACACTTATAAACAAATCTATATCCCTGCTGTGCGTACACACACACACACACACACACACACACACACACACACACACCCACCCCAATCAAATATTCATTGAAATAGATGCTGGAAACGGATCTCCAATAACGAGCTTCCCCTATCAACTACGCTATTTATTTCTTTACAAACATGTCTCTGTCGCCTCGCTGATAGACAGACACAACGTCCTCTAATACCCCAGGTGCTGTTTTGGAATAACCCTCTACCTCCTTCTGCCTGCAATCATCTGTCTATCTGTTCTCAGCTGTTTCTGACTGTCTGCCTCGCTCCCAGGTCGTCTTGTTATCTCCTCTCCTTCTAAAAACCCTCAGAATTATGTTTTCTCTGCCTTTCATTAGCCATCAAATCCCCCACACCGGTAAAGCAGCCTGTCTCGCTCTCGCTCCCTTTCCCTCTCCCTCTCCCTCTCTCTCTCTCTCTCTCTCCCTCTCTTTCTCCCCCTCTCTGTCTCCCCCTCTCCCTGTCTCTCTCTCTCTTCCCTTCTCTTTTTCTCTCCCTCTCTCTCGCTCATCCTCTCTCTCTCTCTTCCCTTCTCTCCCCCTCTCTATCCCCCCTCTCCCTCTCTCTCTCTCTTCTCCCCCTCTCCCTCGCGCTCTTTCCCCCTCTCTCTCCCCCCTCTCCCTCTCTCTCTCTCTCCCTCCATTAGGAAGATTCCATTCATCTTTTTACATACTGCTGATATGCATTCACTACTGTCCCATCACGTGCACCACCCTATTACTATGGCAGCATGGAGTGCTGGCCCACATAGCTGAATGTAGGTTACACCCGTGCTCTGCATCTCAAGCTGTGAGCCTTGGCTGTTTATCAGCTTGTTTTCCAATCGGGGTTCTGTAGACAAGACAGTAGACCAGAGAACCTGCTCGTTAAGTCACTGCTCGTTAAGCCTCAGAGATATTAACGCTGTCATCATATCGAAATGATCTTTTGATTCCTCCTTGTTTTTTTTCTCTTCCCATCTGTTCTAAAAACCATGCATTTGATATGCAAGTATGCAAACAAGAACCAATGCATAAATATTCAAAAGTAAAGAAAAAAAACACACATACACACTTGCATACATCAGGATTTCGGTGAAGGACAATTGTACTTGATTCTCCTTCAGGAACTGTCATGTGATACAGGAATGATGGTGTATTTGCATTTCCCATGGCAATTTTGGTGTCAACAATCAGTTGGGGAAGAAGCTGAAGAAAATCGTTGCACAGTGAAGAAAGTCTCACTATACAAATAACTTCCTCTAACCTTGCTCTTTCTCTGACTTCTCTTCTTTAATTGATTCCTTCATCCATTAATCTGTAATAAAGCACTCTGCATCTGTCTTGTGTTGTCTCTCTCTAACTCTGTTTTTCTCTAACTCTGTCTCTCTCTCACTCTGTATCTTTCTAGTTGCCTCTCTCACACTCTGTCCCCCTCTCTCTCTCTCTCTCTCTCTCTCCCTCTCTCTCTCTCTCTTTGTGTCTATTCTGTTTTTTCTCTCTCCTTCTGTCTCTTCTCACTCTGTCTGTCTTTCACTCTGTTGTATCTGGTATCTTTTTTTCTCTAACCGTATCCCTCTCTTGTTGTCTGGGTCTCTCAATGTCTCTCCCTGCTGTCTCTCTCTCACAGTCTCTCCCTCATGCTGTCTCTCTCTGTCTCTCCCTGCTGTCTCTCTCTCACAGTCTCTCCCTCACGCTGTCTCTCTCTGTCTCTCTCTCACAGTCTCTCCCTCACGCTTTCTCTCTCCCGCCATCTCTCTTGGATTCACCTTTGCCGTCGTTCCTCACCTCTGTGGAACAATTACCTCACCAGTCTTGCCTGCGTATCATTCTCAATCTCTCTCTCTCTCTCTCGCTCTCTCTCTCTCCCTCCCTCTCTCTCTTTGTCTCTCTCTCTCCATCGTCTTCATTCTCCCTGTCAGTCAATCAAACATTGCAAACACACAAACACACACACAGACACAGTCTGTTTATATTAATTTGCATTCTCCTCATATCAAGTTTTATAGGTTCAATTAGTATTTTTTCCTCCAAGCTTCCCCCTTTCTTTCTCTCACTCAGTCCATCATGCTCCATGCATTAAAATAAGGGTTTAAAACCTGTCCAAAGACGAATTCCGATCACTTTTTGTACACATATCCAACCCTCATGCTGCTGCTTCTTTTCATACCGTAAGTAGCAAAAAGGTTACCTGTGAAAGCAACGTGGAAGTGTGCTTCAGCCTCATGCGCTCACATAGATCAGGGCTGTAGACACAATTTGGGGTATAACCTTAGAAGAGAAGCATTCAAGGAAACATTAATATGAAGAAGTATCTGCTAATGGTATATGCTTTGATTTAAGCAACCTTCGAAGCACCTCCAGCTTTCAGAATCAAATAGAGAATCCAATAATAGCTAGATTTGCTCAAAGAATAGGCCTACATTTAAATACGAAGGTTTCCAAATCAAGTGGAAAGCAAACAAAAGCGTCTCTCGGTTGCTAAACAACAAAAAAAAGTCCATTAGGAGCCATTCGTAACATCACTCAAGGCTGACGGAGTGAGTGACAAATACAAGAGGATGATGAGCAGGGAGAGAGAAACGCAATGTGAAGCGATTCTAGCCGGGGGGAAAACACGATCAAGGAGGGAGGATTGTTCAACTGGAATTGAGGTCGTTGATGATGATTAATGATCATCCAATTAGAAATAGAAAAAAAACAATAATTCAAACTTGATTAAAAAGTGTGTGTGTTTGGCGAAAGGCTGGTTTATAATATACGAACAAACATAAAACCTTGCACAAAGCACTCGTCAAAACGCTTATGTAACCCCGATTTGATGCCATGCCTATAACACAATATGACCTCACACTGAACTATTTATTCAAAGGGTGTGGCTGTGTGAATTCTCTCCATGCATGCATGTCTAACATGCATAGTGTTACACAGTCGCACACATGTGACTGTGTGTTACATTTACCCCTCAATGGGTTGTAAACGGCAGCGGTACATCTCTGAGCCAAAATGGGACTGTACCAGGCAAGGATATTCCACATCCATCAAAGCCAGCAGAGGCGAAGGCTCGTACAAGACTGCATTAGAGTCCTGCAGGAGGAGAACACGGCCAGAACCCATAACCTGTCTTGTGGTGTAAAAGCAGCCAGCCAGGCTCCATCACACCCTGGTCGGTGCCAATAGACAGAGCACTCCAAGACAATATTTTTTAAATGGAATCTGTCTTTTAAATTGGAAAACACTGCTAAGCGATTATAAACGGTAAAGAGTTTGGAGCAAGAATGTGTGGCCTGGTGTGTGTGTGTGTGTGTGTGTGTGTGTGTGTGTGTGTGTGTGTGTGTGTGTGTGTGTGTGTGTGTGTGTGTGTGTGTGTGTGTGTGTGTGTGTGTGTGTGACTATGTGAACGATGAAATGGGTGGTGAGGGTCCATGGCCGTGCACACACTCAGTGTGTATGTAAAATATTAATTTCCATTCAACTAACTCTTCGAATGAGGCTGCATGTGTGTGTTTGTGTGTAAGTTTGAATGAGATAGAGCGAGAGAGAGAATTTGCAAGAACAACACCTACATCTGTTGCCATGGTAGACCAGAGACCACCTTACTACAGAGCTTCCCAGGTTAGCCGTTAACATCCATGTTAATGCCTGATGCAGTGCTGTATTTAGTTTTGTAGAAAAGTGCTGCTCATTCACTGAGACACCAACTCTCTCACGCGTTCACAGGCGGGGATGTGGCGAGTGGGCGGTGCTGCCACTAAGATCTGCATGTCAAGCATCTCCAACACACAACCCATTAGAGTTTCTATGCACATGGCCACTTCGATGGGAAGCACGCCATAAGGGCGCACACAAGCTTCTGGTAACATAGAGAGACACACGCACACACACACACACACACACACACACACACACACACACACACACACACACACACACACACACAGTGTTGCCGTGGGCGAGCGTATCCTGACACTCATACTGAATCACCCTTTCGCCCCGGCAGCAGCAGCTTCGTTCTCAAGTGGCATAGCGTTTCCAAGGTTACCTTGTGGAAACTTGATCCACTACAAATAAAAACGGAGAGCGTCACGCAGACAAAGAAATCTGCATTACCAAGCCAATATACTATATTTATTATAGTGAATATAAATTTTTCAAAACGAGAGGATAAGAGAAGATGAAGGTCAAGGAGATAATAAGTAGAGATAGACCGATATTTTTTTTTCAGGGCTGATACCGATACCGATTATTAGTAGTCAAGGGGGCCGATAACCGATATTTGGAGCCGATATTAATTTACAGAAAAGGGGAAAAGATTGGCGTCAAAATTTTGAATAATACGAACTCCAACACTTAACTTCATTTAATAAACACAACAGCTTATCAGATTTGCAACATAACACAATTTAAACAAATAAATGGCTCACTAAAATTTTCCTGAACTGAACTGAAATATTAATTTTTTACTTATCTTTCTTTTAAGTTCAAACAAAAACAAAAAGTGCAGGGTGTTCTAATGAAGTCAACTGAAAAATTAAATAAATAAATAGTTCCCTAGTTAATTATTATTGCCCGACAGTTTTCTCTCAGACAGACGGTGCTTTGCTGTCAGTTTCTGCAGCTTCTCATGTGGCTTACACACACACACACACACACACTATTCTCTAGCCATCCCCTCATCGTGCTTCCCTGCAATAAGACTAACTGAATTTTACTCTCTCTCTCTCTCTCTCTCACACACACACACACACACACACACACACTTCTTACTTTTATCACTGACTAGGGTAGAGCGAGTACGGTTGAGACACTTTTGGCTTTTTACACTACTGCACAAAAACTAGACACTGAAAATAAGTGATATTTGATATGCTGTTCCCTTTGATTGTATACTAAAATAGAATCAATCAATAATACCCCTAACCAATTTAATTTATTCATAATTTGCTCATATACATGAGGTGCGATTTTGTCTCAACCGTACCCATGGTGAGTACAGTTGAGACGGTACCCGGGTACAGTTGAGACACCCATTTAAACCCATTGATGGTGACTGACCAAGCATTGAAAAAACTTTAAACTTTATTATAAAAGAACTGGACAAAATATTTAAGCAAGAAATTCATTTATTTAATTCATTTATTTATTCACTTTATTATCTCACTCCTCACAGTGATGACAAACATACTGTTTGTCACCAGTGGTGCATTCAAAATGGGACCACAACCCACACCCGCAGCACGACACCCACTTCTCACCAGGCTTTGAGGCCGAAAACCATTCAGCACACACCAGACACTGAGTATCTGAATTTGTCTTCTTACTCCTTTTTCCTCCGTCCTTCGTTTCTATGATCTTCCGTTTTACTTTCAAAGAGGAGGCTTTCTTCTCCTCTTCCAGGGGCTGCTTTTCCGGGGTGTCGGTTAAAATAGTGGAAGTCTTTTTCTTGCGTTGCTGCCGATTGGCCTTTCTCTGGGAAGCTTTCGGGTACGGCCGGGCCGACTCTGGTGAAAACACTGCAGGCTCCTGGTTAAGATAAACACACAGAGATACACACACATGCACACACCCACACACCACCCCCCCCCCCCCCCCCCCCCCCCCCCCATCCCACACACACACACACACACACACACACACACACACACACACACACACACACACCATCAAAGCTAACAGAAAAAATATGTTTGGGAAGCTCAGTAGGGATAGGGAAAAGAGGTGAAAGGTCACCCTCTGTGAGGGACCACTGAGATGCACTAGTGGCAAGCATGGATGGCCCGGCTGTAGTGAGGGCAGGAGGGGACAACCCAGGTGGAAGGGTGGCCAGCGTGGATGGCCCGGCTGTAGTGAGGGCAGCCTGGCTTTCTGGGTTCGGCCTGTCAGTTACTAAAGCAGGGGCAAAGTCAGCTTCTTTAAAGACATCTGGATTGTATGGCCAGATGCCAGTGGAAGAGAAGCCAGCCTGAACATTCTGTGGCGATGCTCCACGCAGCAAGATATTATTCAGGAGACTTGGAAGGTCATAGATGGTGATTGACTTGCCTGGGTTCTGACGGTGCCACCTGTCCATCTCCCCATTAAGATACCTCTTCAGAGGCCCATACACAGCCTTGTCCAGGGGTTGAAGGTGGTGCGTACAATGTGGTGGGAAGGATAGCATGACCACACCACTTGCACGGCAAAGGTCAATGGCTTTCATTGAGATATGGGAGGAGTGATTATCGAGAAGTAAAAGGACCTTCTTTTCCTCAGTGGGCCTGGTGTGGTTGATGAAGTGCTTTAGGAACTCCAGGAAGTCATCCTCCTGCATCCAACCACTGCCATTTGCTGTTCCTATTGACCCCTCTGGACCGCCAACGATGAAGTGTGGCAGGAACCTCTTGCGGGGAAAGACGAAATGTGGGGGGATGATGTTCCCCAGGGCATTACCTGCCAGTGCCATGGTGACCAGGGTTCCTCTCTCCCCAGAGGTGACTGCCCCCACTCTTCTCACTCCCTTGGAGGCCACCATGAAGCCCGGCTTTTGGTAGCGGCCAAGTGAAGCTACAGGAACCCTAAATTCCTCTGCCACACTCCTAATGGACCTCCCTTGCAGCACTGCATTGGATGCTCTCTCTAACTCCTGCGCTGATACACCCCTATCTGTGGTTCTTACTCTGTTACGAGGCATCCTGCAACAGGCATAGAAGAAACATAAATCTATAGGCTACAAAACATGGCCAGCAAACACTCACACATATACACACACTGCATGTCTTTTTCATTTCTACTATGAGGTAGCAAAGGCTCTATCACAATCAAGCTGTCTCAACTGTACCCGATCTCCCACCTTGCTTATTTAGACCCCAAGATAAATAATTCTTACTATTTTCATGTTTGAAAGGACATCCATTAATAAAGAACAGTTCGAATATCCAAAATATAACATTTTATTTTAATTTGTTTGTTTTGTTGTCCAACTTTGACTTCTAACCTGCTGTCGTTAAACTGCACAACGTAACTCCATGTTATGTAATGGTAAGTGATCGCGGGTTGAGACACAATGTCTCAACTGTACCCATCCGACCACCTCACGCTTTTCGCTAGATTGTGCAGTGACCTTGATTGACATGATAGCATGAATTATGTATATTTATAGTGCACAGAATAACGTTTGTAATGATGTAAATTGCGTTTGTTGATCACCTATGGTTAATAACATATTCATTGTAGAAGGGACATGTAAAATCAAGATCTTACCTTGCTAAAAAAAACTTTCGCCGATATCTTCGTAGCGGAGCTGAGTATGTTGCTCAAATTTCCCGGGGTAGAAGAGGATGTTAGTACGCATGTGCAAACTAAAAATCACAGCTCAGGATCATTGCGCACGCAAGTTATGTAGGGTGTCTCAACTGTACTCATGTCTCAACCGTACTCACTCTACCCTATTTCCCTATCAATATTATCAGCAACCTTGTTTCAAGTGATTAAGCCGTTAAAAAACACTAAATAGTCAAAAGCATCTTCACTTTAATAATCAGTGTTTATCATAGGAACAGACAGCTAACGGCTAACGTTACGCTAAGAGCTAATCACCTTAAAGCCTAAGGGCTCGAGGGGCTCCGTGGTTACGCAGTTGGATAGCGCATTACGCAGTTGTCGAAGTATAACCACCGCTTAACGTGCTTCCCTGCAACAAAACTGGACCGAATTGAGTTTATTAATTTTTTACTCTCACTCACACACAGACTTCTACTATCACAGACTATTTCCATATCGATATTATCATCAACCTTGTTTCGAGTGATTAACAGACATGCCTGGACTCAAAACTGCGAGCAGAGCTGCCGCTTATGTTTATATAACGTTAATGGGCTCACAGTAATGTTACTAGTAGTTGTGCGTTGTAGAGGACTGGGATGTTTATTACAATTTCGGGAGAGTCTGCTGCCTTAACTTACATCGTAACCAAACCAGACAAAACCTTTTCTCCTCTTCGCCGTGTGCACTGTGCATGCACAGCTTTCACTGATGATTGGCTGTTACCCGTCGTGGCTCTGCGTGTAACCAGAGCGTGTAACCAATCAGATGGTTCTGTGGGTGGGACAATGCTGGAGACAGCGTAGTGACAGCAGACAGAGACGCGCGGCTGCATCAGAGCCAAAATAACCCAGTTTTAAATTGATCTCTTATCGGCCGTCGGATCAAAAAAAAAGGCCGATGCCGATATGCGTCAAAATGCCGAATATCGGCGCCGATAATCGGTCGATCCCTGATAATAAGCATTCATCAGACACCTCCTTCCTGCTGGTCCCACTTTGTTCCTGTGATATAGTCAGGGTCCATTGTTTATTAGATTGTGTGCTATTGAGTCAATCAATACAGGTGGAATCAATTGTGATATTAAGCATTTTAAACAAACAATTACAACAGATTAGTATTTAGTATTTATTTAGTAAAGTGTGTTTTGATCCCAGTTTCAATACCTTTTTGATGGTGCAATCTTGTCGAATCAACTGGCAATCTGGTAGTGTCATTTATGAATACTATTGGGTATATATTACATGCGTTTGTCTATTGAGACCAGCAGCATTAAGTTAGTATTCATTTCTGCAGACTTTAATAACCATGGTGACTCAGAGTCAAAACATAAAAGTAATTAAGTACTTTAAAACTTTTCAGTTTTTTTTAAAGCAACATAACTCTTGTCACGCAGCACATTGTGTGCATGTGTGTGTGGTAGCAACATATGTTCTGTGCATGCAGGCGTGTATGTATGGCTTTGGCTGACGAGTGACAGCGACTGTGAGTCTCATCATGTGAGGAGGAGATGGCTCCACACTGCTTGGAGTGCTGATGGTGTGCCAGCTGAGAGATGCACTGGGAACAAACAGAGAGAGGCCAAAGCCAGGTGGAGAAATATACTATATATCAAAGCCCAGACATATCAGAACATCCACACAAATAGGTAATAGGTGTAGCTATGACTACTACCTATAAACTCTGTTCATCTGTGTTCTTCTGTTTAGACATTTATTGTGCGCAGTACAAGGTCAGACATTGGAATGGAATCAGTCGTGTTATTGGCCCGGTTCATAAGGGATAAGAAACCGATAAAAGAAGGAGAGAAATCACATTCAAGTGCACACTAATGTACTCTTAGAAACAGAGGAGAAAAGTTGCATCTACATACAAAAACCTTATAAGTATTATTATAGTTCAAAAACAATTATACATAGGTAAGTTCCTAATAAAGCATTATCAAATACATTTGATGTGTGATTAAATTAACATATTCATTTAATTATTTTTACGACTTGATCTCACTGAAGAAATATGCAACCTATCATGCAGGTCCAATATATTTATATATAGATATAATATCTGTAAATTATGAGAATATAATTGTACCACCAAAGTACTCGAACGACTGACATTGCACTCTGCATAGACACCTTCCCCTAAAATTAAAGTCAAGTGGTCTTAATGTTACATGTAGCTTACAACCGAGAGAAGAATATGAATAAAAAATTTAGGATATTACCATTTTCTATTATATTATAGATTCAAACAGATTGTACCAGAATAAATGTTATTAGTTATTTGGTGTTAACATATTCACATATAACATTTTAAAGTATTGATGAGCCTCATAGCACTATGAATCAAGATTCAATTGATTAATGTAAAACACATATGAACCACTATCTGTTTGATGATACTAGCCCTGTGCCACAGCGGTGATGCCACACGTTGACATACAAGCACTAACCCAGACGCTGGACGACAACACAGTCCTTCAAATGGTGGGCTTCTGATGCTAAACGACAGCACTGGTGGCATCTAAACACACACATCAGCGCGTTCTTCAAATACCACAGGAATATCAGTAATTGTAGCGTTGGATGTTGACTCACAACCTAACTATACTACTGGTATCTGTTTTCTTAGCGTTCTCTAAACACGTGGTAATATATATATCCCAACATTGTCATTCTAATTGATTATTTTCTTGCCTGAATGCACAACACAGCATGGTGCAAGCTTTGGATCCCTTGGCTCTATAGAATAACAGTCTGTGTGAATCAAAATGACACCCAGTTGCTGAGGCGGATTCAAATGCTAATGCCCCTAGCATTCCCCAGCACTTTTTATACTGTACTGTGGCCAACACACTAGTAGCACAGCAACATATTAGGGTATCATGCTATCTTAATATGAATAATCCACCATCTTTGTGCAAAGACAGGATCTTAGTATTCATCAGATCCAGTGACCGAGTGCTGGACAATGTGTGTAAAAAAGGGTTGCATGTCAGTGCTCTCGTTATACATAACATTTATGGATGGGGTGAATGTCAACAGCATGTACTGTATAGACATTCTGGGGGCGCACAGCATTTGAGGATATGATACATGTATTAACAGAGGGGGTTTTGCCAAATAGGTGTCTTTAGCACATTGTTATGTAGGTTATAGATGAGGATAAGTGGATTTCAGCAGTTCATACCTCATATCATAGGATAATCAAACATCCATGACTATATACAGCATCTATAAACATATATACCAGGATACACACACACACACACACACACACACATTGACTATTGTGCATATATATTTAAATATCACATAAATCACCATATTCACGTGAACATTACCACATAGTGTTAGCGCTCAACATATAACACACTAAACAAAACCCCAAACGCACAGTCTAATGTACACGCACACAAACACACATACACACAAATACACAAACACACACACAAACACAAACACTCACACACACATAGGAATTCGATATGAAAATGTCTGAGCAAGCAGATTCTTGTTTTATGGAGTCTAATCCGCTCAATAAATCAATCAACTATATAGGTGACTGGATATCAACTGACAGTTACCAATTAATCGACCATAATGCATGCCCCATACCATCAGCATATCTCAACACACACACACACACACACACACACACACACACGCACACGCACACACACACACACACACACACACACACACAGAAGTACCTGAATAATCACACAAACACACACAAACGCATTATTTTGAGCAGATCAAACAAATGTACCAAAGCAGTCCCAGACTGATTACGGACACCTAAAAGCAACACAGTGGATGGGACAATGTGGGCTGCGCTGAACGCTCTGTTGGGTTCAGAATAACATGCTATTAGCGAGGTCGCTCTGCTCTGAGAAACAACAACCGTCGGCAGCGACTAATAATTATGTGGCCGTGTCACGTTGTTATTACGCTGCACGCTGTGAAAGCGGTCCCAAAATGATCCCTTTGGCCCAGTTGAACGATTACAATTCATGGAGTCATCAACCATAGCATGCTGATAGTTAACTCCTGTATATATATATATATATATATATATATATATATAGGTATGGTAGGAGCTCCGATGGCTCAGAGTTGTCAGTGGCCCTGCTGAGTCTGCAGGTAAGAATGCAGCCTAAAAGCAACGTGGATCATTACAAGATACTTACTGCGCACTGCTGGGTTACTAGAAACATTATACAACTCAACAAACATAGAGGCTTAACCAGAAGCGGGCAGCGAATTGTAGCTGTTTAACACACACCGTATAAACTGTTGATGGAGACTAGAGAGATGGAGAGGGGGGAGAGAGAGAGAGACGCGCACACACACTCCCACGCACACAAACACACACACACTCGCGCGCAACAAACATACACACAGTTGGGGACTATATGAGGCTCAGTCAGGACCTTGTATTAACAAATGACTCATCAATTTAACATCACACACATTACATATTCACTCATGATATAAAAGAGATCAGAAGTCAAGGTGAGCGAGTCAAGATGAAGGGGGATCCAGACACCAGGACGGAAGAAGAGCGGTCCCGTAGGGTCTACCTGCATGTGACCCGATGTGGAGGAAGGAGTGTGTCGTCAGCTGTTTGGTGGGGGGGGGGGGGGGCTAACGCACAAATGCACACACCCACACACCCACGCACGTCTCTCACTTTCCCTGGCACGGTTTTCAGCGTATTTCATGGCATACATGAAAGAGTGACAGGCCAGGGAGTTTCTGCCAAAAGGGAAGACATTTTTTGTATATTTTAATTATGATTGAATAAAAGAATTAGGATAAAATAAAATCGAAAGGAAAAAGAGTCAAGAAAGAACGAAAGGAATGTTTGATCAAAGGAAGGCATGCCGTCCACCGGGAAAAATCAGATCCCTAATTCATGATGGCTGAAGTAGCGACAACTCCGCCTTCTTAAGGATTTATTACATGCCAAGAGTTTGTGTGTGTGTGTGTATGTGTCCACACAGAAACAAAAAACACAACTTCAGCAATTATGTATGTTGTCTATGTATATATTAGGGACAAACATATACATAAATATATATGCATATACACATGCTTATGTGCCAAATTATGGTTATGAATGTATGATGTATGAACACCTCATGCATACTGTACACTGAAGTGGTGTGTGTCAAATTCTTTCCGGGAGTTAGGGTTAGTCCCCCACTGCTGAATTTCATCCTAACTCTCCCCAAAGTCTTAGTCCTGTAAAACTCCTAGGCAAGGTGTGTGCGTCTCTGTGGCTACCATGAATGCAAAGACAATATCAGGTCAGGAGAGGAGTGTGATGAAGTGGGGTATGTTTAAAATGTGCCTCTCAGTGTAAAAAGTGAACTACAGTAAGTGTAACCAATATTTCGTCACGACCCCAGTTTCGGCATCAGTGACAGGTTTTAGATATCTACTGTGTCAACAATACGCAATCAAAAAGTCAACAATATATCAGATCACCGACATCCTATCAAATTACTGACACATCATATCCCTGCTGTATCAAATCGCTGATATATCATATCCCTGATACGTCAAATCACTGACACATTAGATCTCTGACATATCAGATCAGTGAAATCAAACCATCTGGAACACATAGCCTCAATATTGTTAATATATGAAGCGACAAAGGCTGCTCCCCTCTTCATCAACACAGACACTCGTATCAACAGCCAGCAGAGCGACAGGGGGCCAGATCAAGGGGAAGAGGGGGGGATGTGAGAGGGGGGGGGTTCAAGAGCAAACTGAAGGACTGGAAGGCTTAGAGTCTCCCAACGCCTTAATAAGCAAAGGGGCTAGGGTATTTCAATGCAGATGCATGCAGAGATAATGAGACGATTCCCCACAAGGAAATATTCCGCTAACACAAGGGCCTCTAAAACAAACATCGCTAACACAAACACCGCTAACAGAAACGCTGCTTACACAAGCACCTCTCAAATGTCGCTAACATTAGGCGCGTTCCGACTGAGGGACTTCATGGAAAGTGGCTCTGGTGTTTCGGCTACACCCACTCACTGAGTTCCCCTCGGCATCCGTTCCCTTACAGGAACCTTTGTAGTGGCTACCTAACGGAGTTCAAATTGGACGTAATTAGTTCTGCAACACTTTTTGTCTTACGTGATTATTTATTTTTCGTCTGCTTGTCTCCGTCTCTTCTGCTTGTTTTAAAAAATGGCGCTGTTTATATGTTGTGGCTGTGTAGAGTTCTAATCATGTCATATTGTACTCACGTCATATCCCGCCTCAACCGTATCAAATCAGGGTTTACTAATTAGGATTGTCTAAGTTGCGACTCAGATGGCGCCGACCCTGAGGCAGGTTCTACCTGAGCAGCTAACTGAGCCGCCAAACGGTGAAGTTGGGCGGATCTTCCTTCCCAAGCCCCACCCATAGCGGCTCACTAGAGGGAAAAGTTCCAATTAGCAAACATTGCTAATTGGTGACTTATACTTTTTCCTGCTGACAGAGGGACACGGTGAGCCAGTTTGTAGTAGTTGTCCCTGAGGTGCCATAGGAACCGTGTAACCCTGGCTACCTCCGGATATTTGCCGCATAAGTTTAACGCAAATGCCACAAACTCAAAAACCGCAAACGAAAAATGGCGCAGGCTGAAATAGGAGAATATACATGCAGTTAGCAAGTCTCTCTCTTTGCCTTGATTTCCATAGTGACTTTAGATTCAAGTCCAAGCAGGAATATGATGTTTTATTTATCACAGCTACATCTTATACATACATTTTGTTCTTTGAACAGGAAGCCTAGAGCAATCTAAAGAAACAACAACTCCCCAGCCTCTGCAGTTAAAAGCCTGTGCGCTCCTGTCAACATGTCTGCAAACCTTTTCAGAAGCCATTTACAGCAAGTCAGCTCTGATGTCATGGAAAGAAATCAAACCTGTTTAAAGAAACGGTAAAGAGTGAGCTCTCTAATTTTCTCCCACACTATAGGATTGATTACCTATCCATGTAATCAACCTTGATCCATCCCTAAGTTCATCTCTCTCTCTCTCTCTTTGTGTGTGTGTGTGTGTGTGTGTGTGTGTGTGTGTGTGTATATGTATGTGTTTCTATGTGTAGTGTGTGCAGTGTGCAGGCGGGGGTCTCCTAATCCCATTGCGGTGTGTGTGAGGGATGGAGGGAGATGCAGACAGGGAGCACCCTCATAGCTGAGCAGCTGAGAGAGCCACTTCTCCCCTCTCAAGGCTTCCTTCATCTTTGGGACACTTGTTGACACACACTTTGTATTGACTCAGGGTCTCCTGGGTGGATGGGTTGGTGTCCAGAAAAGGGCTTTTCTTTTTTGCAGGTTGTGGATGCTGTGTAACAGCATCCACTGGGCCTGAACTTAAGCCTAGTACAGCCAGAGATGACTACATGGACTTCATATACAACACTGTCACACACACACAAACACATATTCAACAGACACATATGCTTACAGATTCATTTTACAATTTGTCATTTTGCATACGCTTGAACTGACGCTGACATTGGTTTTGTGTGTGTGTGCGTATGTGTGTGTGTGCGCGCGTGTGTGATACGTTGAATACATGGCCTCAGGGAACAAACCCTCCCACATTATTTGGGAATATCATTAAAGTTATTATTATTGTCAGAGCGTGCTCTCTCTCTCTCTCTCTCTCGCTCTCTCTCTCTCTCTCTCTCTCTCTCTCTCTCTCTCTCTCTCTCTCTCTCTCATTCTCTCCCTCTCTCTCTCCCCCTTGGGAGTTATTAAGTGTGGCTCACTTCAGGTAAACAAGCGGGTCAGGAAGGCAAAGGTTCAGGTGCTGGGTAGAGCCCATACTGTCATCGACAATTTCTGGCAAAAAAAATTGAAAATTATTTCGAAATTGGATAACAATGAAAACTAGAAAATGCATTTCCTGCAAAATGCGGTTAGTGCTGTAGTGCAAAGGGAGGTTGAAAATATGTTTTCTTTTTTTAACAAAGACACATTTAAGACGTAAAGAAATGTCAAATGGCTTAAATAAAGTGAGGGATTTAAACAAAATTTCAAAAGTCTAAATGGAGTAAATGTAAACATGCACACCATTCAAGAAAATGTAAATGGTTGGAAACAAATAAAGTGAGAGCTGAATGAAAAGTGCAAGCATTGCTAAAAATTTAGAAATGTAAAATGAATTGAACTGAAGAATCTGAAAGGTCAATGTATTGCCCTGCTTTGCTGAAAAATCGGAAAGGTCAAATGTATTGCAGTGCACTGCTGAAAAACCTGGAAGCTGAAACCGAAAACTGCACGTGCTGAAATAATAACATTAATGGTAGTAGTAACTGAAGTAGTAGAAGTAGTAGCTGAGGGTAGTGGTAGTAGTAGATGAAGTAGTAGAAGTAGTAGTAGTAGTAGTAGTCGCTGAAGTAGTAGTAGTAGCTGTAGGGATAGGGTTAGTAATAGTGGATCTATCTGCACAAAGCATACACTTTATGAAATTTATGGTATTGATTGGTGTTTGTAGAAGGAATTTTAATAATCCCGCCAGTTTCTTTTAAACCAGCCGAAATTGTATGTACTCGCCTAATGCTCTTTTTTCCAGCCTAACGTGATTAAAAGTAGTCCAATTGGGCGGGGAAAATCGCCCAATCTGGCAACGTTGCCTGAACGTCAAAAAGTAGTCCAATTAAGCAGAGCAAAAAATCCCAATCTGACAACACTGCCTGCACGTCCTCGCGCTCCAACCTCAGTGTAATTCAATGAGACCAACTGAAAAAAAAGAGAATGGGCCGACGTCTCCGCCGTCCTCCCATTGTAAAAAAATATATTTTAAAAGTAGAATATCTTAAAGTATAAAATATTTAAAAGATCTGAAAAGAAGCGTACGATTCCAAGCTTATCTGAACATTTAAAAATTTGAATAATGATAAATTGATAAATTAAGGAAGGAGATAGGTCCCAAAGTTTGTAGAGAATAATAAAGAAGAAAGAAAGAAAGAATAAAACTTAAGAAGCACAATAGTTGAGCGCTGCATGCAGCACTCAACTAAATATGTATTTGATGGATTAAAATGTAGAAAGATCATGAGAAAGAGACAAAGACATAGAGAAGCAGAGAGGAGAAATGCAGTCCATCGCCAAAAGGCAAATGTGGGAACATTATCAAGCTTTTGATTGCCTACATTGATCTTAAAGTCAAGATATATGTCAAGAAATAAACAAGGCTGCCTATAAATTGATGAACTTTCCCTATAGCATCTCACAAAAGCAGCCCAAATTACAATTTATTAATATTTTTTCTTAGATTTTAAGCATCTTGCTTTAAACCCCAAAATCTAATTTTTCTAGCAGGCAGTACACCGTTTTGTTTTCATTACTCAACAATTATATCCCTGTCTTGGTTCTCTGTGTACACCAGACCTTATTCATTGTACTTGTCATGTACAACACAATTAAGACAGAGTAAGCCCCCCCAAAAAACAATCAACATGATGGAGTGATCAGTCTATAGTTCAAAGACCTGTACAGACTCTTTAAAGAGCGTTGAGTCTCCGGTTGATCTGGGGAAACATGCCATTATCCCAACACGGTGATGATTGACCACCAATCACCCAGAGCTCAGCAGCCGCTGACCATAGTATCTTAGCGCTAACCTAACGATCACATGTTGGACACAGTCAAGGCATAAGCGCCAGCCATCTTTAGCACTTTTATGTGACCCAGTTAACTTACTGGAATTTATGCTAATGTTAAATTAAGAGAATAAGATGCCGTGGATAACTTTATTAGCTTAAGTGCTGCGCACGTAAAGTGTATCATTATGTATATTATAATGATCAATGTAGCCCTCCGTTCGGAGTTAACAACGTTAATCGGTTCCATTAGAAATGGGCTATTAACCACACAGCTCCTCTTGTTTCATCTCAAGTGCATTAACCTTTGTCTTGCTTGGGTAGCTTTAGCGTAATGCCCAAAGCAACCGGAACTCCTAATGTAGAGAGAGGAACTTCATATATGGCATATATTGTTTTCATGATAATTTACCCTACTTTGATTATTCTTTTAGGCACTGGTGTTGGCATTTACTCCTCCATATTTAATAACTTTATTGATTTTATTCTTAAATAAAGTCATATTTGTTCTTATCTTATCTTTTTCACAGATATGTGCTGGTTCACACAAAGTAATATTCTCCCCATCTCTCTCCCTCTTTCTGCCTCATCTGAACCGCACCGCAGTAGCATCTGTGCTCTCAATCTGTGCACCACATTCAATGTTAGTTTTTGCTTTTCTGTTCTCGGTCGCTCGGTTTCAACCAATCACTTATCTTAATGTCTCCAGGCAACAGTGGCCTGCCTGGGCGGAACGCTGAGAGAACACCAAATAAGCAACGACGGGGCTGCGCCCTGGCAGAACAAGCTTCCAACCGCCACCCCGGCACTTTGTTTCATTAAAAGAAGAAAGATGTGAGTGGGAGACTGCCGGCAGACATGGCTGCCCAATCTGAAAAGGAGCCAGCCCGATCACGTCAGCGTTGGAAGTAGCCCAGACAAATAAGATGAAGGGGAACATCAAAACTGCGCTAGGAAGGAGTCGACGCATGCCGAGAAAGTTCCCGCAGAGAAGATCGTCGCTAGACAACATCTCGACATCGCTGCATCTCCAGGCCTTAGCGGAAAGGCTGGCTAAAAGAAAAGCTAACTAAAAAGTAGGTCAAATCTACTTTTTGAGATGAAATCTGTTGATCAGTTTGAAGTCATTGGCACCCCTTACCCCCTTCTCCGCACCCCCACCCACCTCTGTCTCCAGAAGACCAGCCCCCTGGGGTTCCGGATGAATCCAGTAGCAGTCTCTTGTGTTCAACGTTATTTTTCTGCAGTGCGCTATGAGACTCTTACTCAAAAGCCCAAATGATCCAATGGTCTCTCATTCCCCTTATGGAGGATAACTGGCATAGGCCACCTGGCTACTATGCATTTTTTTAATGGGTTCATTACACACATGGGGACAAGTATCAAATGTTGTCCAATGAAAAAAGGAACAGGGATTGGATGTCAAGGGATAGTTACTATACTTAATTATGCATACGGCTCTTTTCAGGCCACCCAAAGGCAAAGTGATGGCTGAGAGGGTGCCAGACTGCCAAAGTGAGCACTACTTGTTATTCTGACCACAGTTTAGCTTGATAGGCCGTAGTGATTTAGCATTCATAGACTTCACTCTGCATTATTCTATTACGAAATTGTATCATGTTTTTCACTGCTTTCACTTTTTTTATATTTTCTCTACCTAATGGAGTTAATAAGGTAGCGCCATTTGTGACATCGAAATAATTCGGACACAAGTCAATCCTTCCCCCAAAAGGCCTCCCGGCAACAAATCACACAAAAATTCACAAACATACATGATCCCTGTGTTTTGTTAGTGCATTTTCATAACAATTTTAACGGACAGTGAGCAAAATGCTCATCCATCTGAAAGTAACACACCCTCTGAAACAGAACTCTCAAATCATCTTTTAGTTCCTCAAGGAAGGTGAATATGTTTTATCTTCCTTCTGTACTTTTCAAAAAGGCTTAAAAACGAACATTAAGTGATTCTGTTACTTTTGCCAACTCAATATTTAAGAGGTTAAGTGCACACAGGCATAAACCCACAAACACATATACTCATATATGTGTTTGTGGGTTTATGCCTGTGTGCACTTAACCTCTTAAATATTGAGTGATGACACTACAGAACCATGGACATGATTGCTTGGCACGTCACCATGGAAACAAGCCAAGGTAATTTTCTGGGAAGGGTCATGCTCTGCCAGCGCTAGGGCTGATTGGCACCGGACCCGGCACAGAGTAACTCCCTTTTGTTTTCAGTAGCGAATTAATCTTTATACTTTCATCCATTTTTGACATTTATTGCATTTCTCCTTAACTACACACTCAGCTTCCGAGACCCACGGACCCTCAGGAGCTACATACACACCAAGTGTACCGAGCGAACAGCTCCAACAAAAGGTGTATTGAAATAACGATGCCGAAAAGTGTTTCGACGTCAACTTCTGATTCCTTCTTCTGGTTTTGCCCTTTTCCGCTAGTATCTCTTTATTCATTTACCTCTCTCAAGTTCTCCCTCTCACACCTCTTAAGTGAGAGTGTGCGGCCATGTGTTAATGATGGTGAGGGCCAACACCCTCACTCTAACTTAAGAGGAGTAGATAAGGAGTGGAAAAGTTCCTCTCATGCAGGAAAAGGCTCTTAACATCACACACATACACTCTCAGTACGTTTACATGCACAGCTTAATCCAATTAAAGCCATAGTTTGACTATGCTCCTCAATCGGACAACTGCAATTGTCCGAGGATACATGGCGGTGAGAAAATCGATTCATTGGCCGAAGCATTTCATACCCCGGTACGATAGGTGGCGCTGTGCCCATTTCAACAGTGGTAATAGAGCCACTGGCTGACCTCTTTACGTCATTAGCAACAACAAACTTAGGCGGCCGCAGCATTCGAGAAAGATTTTTTCAGTGGACAGCTTCCATGTCATTGTTCCGACCTGCATGTAACTACTTTCAAATGTTATCACGTGTCTGTTGAAAACCTGTTTGTCTGTTGAAAACCGTGAACACAAAAAGGTTTGATATGAACCAACCATAGGATCAAAGAAAAGCCGCCATCCTTCCTTCATTTATTATATTACTCATCTCTCTTAAGTCAGCTGTAGCCTACTGCATACCTGCAATTCTCTCTCCCCCCCCCCCCCCTTTCTATCTGTCAATCTCTCTCTAGTGGACTGATGATCTTCATGTGTACTTCATGTGTCTCTGCAGAGATTGTGCGAGCCATGACCTATGTGATCAACCAGGGCATGGCCATGTACTGGGGCACCTCCCGGTGGACGGCTATGGAGATCTCTCTCTCTCTCTCTCTCTCTCTCTCTCTCTCTCTCTCTCTCTTTCTCTCTCTCACCCTCCCTCCCTCTCTCTCTTCCCCCTCCCAGAAGTGGAGGCATGGATGAAGAAGAAGAAGCAGAAAGGACACACTGACAAGGCGTTCTTCAGGGATGGAGGGTGATCACGCAGGCAGTGATCACCGTATTTCACCTGCTGCCGCCCAGTGATAATGGGCAGTATAAATAATCCTGGCCGGACCTTGGGACCGTGCGTGAGGTGACAGCATAGATGAGCCTGCAGGGCATCCACCACCGCATGGGAGCGGGATCCCTGTGTTCAAGGGGGAATCTCACAGCATCGAGAGAATGTATTGATTAACGGTTGTGATTTAGTGAGCCGCTTGGCTGAGGGAGGAGTGGGGATGATCTGTTTAATGAACTCTCAGTACGTGCATCAGTACACTAGTCATGGGACGGAGGCGCGGGTTTGATTAACCAATGTAGAGGGAACCCATCGCTTGCTTTATTGAATACCTTTCAGCAAGGGTTGCCATAACGACCCAGCGAACGTAACCCCTCACATAAAATCGTTGAGGAACCCATTTCTACCTGAGAAGATGGGTGTATGAGTGGTAGAGTATAATTTTTTATTGCAGAAAAATAACATTTTATTGTTGACGGCTGCCTATTTTTTTCACCCTTATTTTAAAAAAAAAGCAACGAGACAGTCAAATTCCGTCAATTCTGGATTCAAGACTTTAACAAAGCGCAGGATGTGAGATAGGGGAAATGCTCTTTATCAAGCGACCATCCCTCCCAGGACTTTAGCGTTGAGGGAAAGTTAACTTTTCCTCTGTCGTCTTTTCTTACCTAAGCAAGACCTTTAAGATTAAGATCCTCTGGGATGTTATTGAGCTTCCTATTAGTAGATAGTAAGCTGTCTATAAGTCTGTGATGTGTATTACCCCATTGTTCTGCCTTCAGCGTAACCCTATGGCAGCACTTTAAAACAAGACCTCACTGTCAATGTAGTCATAATATGAGATTAATTATTAACGCTCTGACCTCTCCCTTATCTCCCTGCTGGCTCGGGACTGACAACATGAAATAATGAAACCACAAAAAAGATGACACCATGGTAACCGAAGAACACTCTAGACTAGACAAAAGGAGAGAGAGAGAGAGAGAGAGAGAGAGAGAGAGAGAGAGAGAGAGAGAGAGAGAGAGCGAGAGAGAGAGAGAGAGAGATGCACTAATCTGTGTGTTGAAAAGTAACTTTCCCTTTTTGACTTGTTCATTCTCTCTCATTCAACTCTAACTCTTTCTCCTTTCCTTTCTTGCTCTTGTGACCCTAATCCTTATAGAGGGAAGACAGGAAACTGCAGCCCCTATTCACCCATTGTCACAAGTCATGTTCGCCATCTACCACCTTACAGAACATTTAATGAGAAATGGGCAGATGGACTGCATGATATAACCATCCTATAGGAGACCTGTGTGTGTGCATGTGTGTGTGTTTGTGTGTGTGTGTGTGGGGGGGGGGGGGGTAGGGTGGTTGTATGTGTGTGTGTGTGTGTGTGTGTGTGTGTGTGTGTGTGTGTGTGTGTGTGTGTGTCTGTGTGTGTGTGTGTGTGTGTGTGCATGCGTGTGGACATAATATCCCACAAATCACACAATCACATGCACACCTCTATTGAGGCTGAGTAATATAATGACAAAAGCTTCATGGGCCTTGGCTTGGAATCAAATCAAGATTTTTTGCATATAGATATGTGTGTGTGTATAAGTTGCAATCACTTCCATTGTTGCAGGAGTAACCTAGCATTGAACACAAGGAAAGGTGATGATTGACTGTTTCAAACCTATTAATGGCATTATTATAGAAACCCTATCTTCCACCACAGGTTGAAAACTTGTGCTCACACCGCATCTTGGTGAATGAT
>NC_136936.1:17421203-17423703 GCF_949987615.1 Pollachius pollachius
TGGGTTACCCGGGGTCCAAGGTGTCGTGTCAGGAAACATGAACAAAATGTCTTGTGAGGACGGCGGAGATAGCCTTTAAAACGTGTGTAACCCAAGGCAACGCAACACCAGCCTCGTTCTTTAACTGTGTGGCCTTGAAGTTCTGTTGCCATTCATCTGCACAAACCAGCATTCCTATGCTCGTAAAAGAGATACACTGGTTTCCCCATTACCCACACAAACACACACACACACACACACACACACACACACACACACACACACACACACACACACACACACACACACACACAAAGTGCAGCAAAGCCTGCACAAGTACTGATTAGATAAAGCAAATATTTGTGAGATACTGTTTGTGCATCATCCATTGTGTGCGTGCACGTGTGTCTGTTTGTGTGAGTGAAGGGGAGTTCACCCGTTGAAAGAAGACACACATTTGTGGGAGTGCATTTGGGGAGAGGGTGTGCATGCTTTCATGGATCTGTTCCGTCATGACTATACGTCTCTCGTTTTTCAATGTGTCTTTGAGCACACACACACAGGGGGCTGGTAGGCGGAATTCGGGGGGGCCCATCAGTACCTCTTGTATACAGTAAAGGGGCCCAGAATTTGGTGCTACGGCCCTGATTGTGCGCACTAACATGCGTGTTAGTGTTTGTCTGAGAGACCACCATAGGTTGGGGATGGGTGGGGGGGGGGGGGGGGGTGGGGGGGGGGGGTGATGTGATGTGTATGAATCTGAATGCGTTTCAACTATCAGTTGACACGTGTTCCTCATCATGTCGTCCAATAGAAGATAATAAACACTGCGTGTCTCCCTGTGCTTTGGTTTTACGCTCCAATTAAATTCACCACCTGGGTTTCAAACAACAAGAGCTGTTGAGCCCTGTCTGGGTGTTGTGGGCCTTTGTGGGCTGGGCACTGTCAACCTGCATTTAATTGTTTTTTCCATTCAGGAGATTGGCCCTAGGAGAAGCAGACCGCGGTGCAAGAGTCGTCTCTTCAAACGGTTTGAACACAAGATGATCAAACACATGGGACAAGGGACCCCCCGATGATGTCATCCGTTAGCGGAGCTAGAGACGCTCTTGTGTGGAATGCCTCGTTGTTGGAATGTGCATGGACATGCATCACCCGATACAACCAGGTTAAGCTATTGTGAATATGTGTTTGCTTGTGTGTGTGTGTGTATAATCATCTACACACCAGTATCCCACCACATACACACATATTCATTTGTTTCTCCAGATCCCTTACTGCTTTTAAATTACATTTTAGATCATGATTGGCAACCAATACCAAACCATGAGGCTGGCCAGCTACTGTTTCATAACTGAAAACTACAATTGCAAGAACAAACAGCACAAAAATTTGAATTCTGAAATGTGTTTTCTTTTCCTTTTCTATCAAACCGCCTCACAAGGACATTGTCTGTTTCTGTAAAGACACGAAGAACGATGATGGAGAATGGGGAGGGGACTGGGGGGAATAACCTATACTACAGTAACTCTTTGTTTGCACACGTTAACAGACCATAAAAGGGAGTGCAATTCAAAGTAAGATCATCACAGGTGCGCGTGTGTGTATGTGTGTGTAGGTGTGTGTGTGTGTGTGTGTGTGTGTGTGTGTGTGTGTGTGTGTGTGTGTGTGTGTGTGTGTGTGTGTGTGTGTGTGTGTGTGTGTGTGTGTGTGCGTGTGTGTGTGTGTGTGTTATCCTCAAGTGTGAGATTGCGCCCAGGGATGGTGGTGTCAAATCTCTGGTCACGGTGTAACACACCTTGCACAACATAATATCAAAAAGGCCCAGTATACATTCACACACACGCCAAAACACTGTTACCACACACAAAGAAACACATCCAACCAATTAGGAGTACTTTGTCTCATGTTTATGTCTTTCTCCTTTTTTCTCCTTTTTATCCTAATTAAAAACAGCAATTAAAAGTGTTCTTATTGTTCTGGTGCAGTGTTGGTGCACATGTGCACATTCAGGTGTTTTAGTTGCTTTAAGGATGGCAATAGGTCATTGTTATGTCTCAGTTTCCTTGTGCTCTCCTCTTTAAAAGGGTCTGAAGGGAAAACTGGTTATATGAGCTTACCTCATATAGGAGAACACAGTCTCTCTCTCTCTCTCACTCTCTCACTCACTCACTCACACAGACACTCACACACATCTGTCTCTGTCTCTCACAACCTCATACACACACTGTCTTATACAAGCATAATTACAATCTCTGACACACATACACACACACACAAACACACAACCAATTGGATGTACAGGTACAAACACACACACACAAACACACACACAAATCCGTATCTGTCTCTGACACCCTCATACACACACTGTCTTAAACAACCACAAGCACAATCTCTGACACACACACACACACACACACACACACACACACACATGCTAGGATATGGGCACACAGAGACTCACATTGACATACTTATGCAAAGGAACCAACACACACACACACACACATACACACAC
>NC_136936.1:17428703-17431203 GCF_949987615.1 Pollachius pollachius
TGAAATCTTCTTGAAAGGGCGAATCAATTGCATCCATGCATGCAGTGGCATTCTGGTTTATATTGGTTTATATTGTTTATATTGGTTTAGAGAGGCAAATGCATCTCAATCCGGCCTAGCATAGAAGCATGGAACAGCGGGCACATTATTGACTGATGGCATGAGATAGCATGTGAGTTGCCAATGGGACTAACTGGGGGCTCAACTGTTCCTGTCCGAATGCATGACCCCCTCCCCCCCCCACACACACACACACTTCCAGGATTGTGTGCAATCACCTCGTGACCCCATGAGCTCTCAAAGCCAGGTGAAACTATCTCCATTTGTTACCTTTCTCTAAATCGGCGCAGACAGAATGGATATGTTATATGTGATGAACGCTCAGCAGACCTCATTCAGGCCACACTATTATTATAGTTGTGATATGAAATTACACACACACACACACACACACACACACACACCAAACTATACACAACAGCCTTCCACACTCATTGTGGAAGTGAACCTCAATCTGGAAAACAAGATCACAAGAGGAAGTACATCCAAGAGAAACCGGATCCCTGCCCCACCAAGGAGATGGGGGGACGTCGTCAGTGGGTGTGTGGGCGCCCACCGACCCGCTGTATCAAAGCCTAGAGAATCCCAGAGAGTCCCAGTCCCAGTCCACCTCCAGAGCACCCACTCCACATCACAATCCCCCTGCCCACAGCGCGGGGGGACGGGCCCCGCAGCCAGGAAATCAAAGCACCTGCATCCAAACCCCGGCTCTCTCTCTCCAGCGACCATTGGTAGTAGCAGAGCCGATGAACACAACCCAACGCAAAGAAAAGTCATAGACAGTGAACCACACAGCACTTCCTGTGTGTTGTCAAGGAAAAAGACTGTGTTTAAGACTGCTGCCATACTGTTGCGAGGACAGAGATGGTGTCCGTCGGGGGGCCCTAGGGCAACATAAATACGATCTGTCTGTCTTTAAGCCGTTATGCAACAAACAGAAGCACAAGGCAGGAAGGAAATACGCTTGATGTGCGCACCGTGCCCACTCTGTGATGGATGTCTCACGGGGCCGTGAAGCAAGGAAGGTGTGTGTGTGTGTGTGTGTGTGTGTGTGTGTGTGTGTGTGTGTGTGTGTGCTTAAGTTCAGTGATTTTCCGCAACCAACGCAGATGTGGTTAATAAACATAAAGATTGTACCCACTGTCTATTTTAGGGGTGATTTTATTCAGACACATTTTACGTTTCCTTTTTTTTTTCCTGCATTGATAACGATTGTGAGGTCATGTGGAAAGTATCAGGGTTGTTCAGGAGTTCAATCCACAGCCTGGGAAATGGGCCAATCAATTTGTGATCAACCAGCTGTCTCATGTAATAATCAATCCGGGCATGGCATTAAGCCAGGTCCCTCAGCATGCTCTGGTGCACAGGTTATACAAAACATCCCAGTGTTGCAATTCAACACGAATACGAATATGTTTGCAAATGTTTTTTTTTTATTATTTTCAAATTTAAATGCATTTCTCCATTTCCTTTACCTGGCTGGCAGATTGTCTGCAAACCAAAGCTTCAAAACATGCAAATGCAGGCGTCCATAAACGATGACCCTACATGTATTCGTATTAACCAATAAAACATTTTCTGCATACACATTGCCTTGCAGTCGACTCAAGTAAACACCTCGCGTTTCACAGCCATTCCCAGACTCTACAACCTGTCTGTTTAGGAATGGGCTCCTGTGGCCAAGTCATCACCTACGTTCACTTCACCGTTACCATGGCTGCCACTGTCAGAGCCGCACCGCACCGCATCCACCAACACAAACACGCAAAAATACACTCAAGCGCAGACCCCCGGCGCAGCGGCGCTACCTGTAGGCCATGCCCGTCTGGCCCCTGACCGTCTCGTGCAGGGACAGGGCGTGGCAGTGGAGGAACTCCTCCATCTGCTTCAGCTCCACCAGCCCGTTGGCCCTCACCCTGGTCCACAGCATCACAGGGCCGCCCCCCGCCGGGGCCTGCCTGCGGGGCCGCCCCTGGCCGCCTTGGGTCCGGGCCCCGCCTTGGGTCTGGGCCCCGCCCGGGGCCCGGTCGGGGGCCTTGGTTTTGGGCTTGGGGATGTCGCACGTGGCCTTGTAAAGGTACATGTTGCTGCCGGCGGAGCCTTCTTCTTCCTCTTCCTCCTGCTGGAGCCCTCAGCCTGCCGCTGTGTCCCCTCTCTGTGCCTCTGCCGTCGGCCGTGCGTCTGTCCCGCCAACATGAACCTCTCCCAGTAATCCAGGTGGAGCCACGGCGCGCCCACACTGCCGAGTGCGGACCACAGGCTCGTCACCGCTCTGGGTGTGTGTGTGTGTGTGTGTGTGTGTGTGTGTGTGTGTGTGTGTGTGGGTGCCACCTGCCTGCCTACCTCTGTGCTGGGTTGCAACTAGGTTGGTGGTGGGGCCGGCAACAGAAGTCCTTTTAGCTCTTCATTTACAAAGATCCTAAAGTGTTTGCCGTGTGAA
>NC_136936.1:17438703-17563703 GCF_949987615.1 Pollachius pollachius
TGAGTTACCTGTCCTGGTCCTACGCATGCGCACACACATACACGGGTGCACTCACGCACACACATGTCCAGCTTAATTAACACCTTATTTATTTCTTGCAGTGTAAAACATAAAGAGATATTGCACTCCTCCACATACTGCACACAATATTTAACATCCTTGGTAACTGACCATTCTCTTCATCTTTATTGGAAAGGAAAATGGATTCTGATACAGGAACACTTTCTTCCAGGCATCTCAAATATCTAATATCCATCCATCTCTGATCATCTGATGTTTGCATTCCATGTATGTTTAAAAACATTAAGTGTAACAGAGTAAAACATAGCACAAATGTGTATCAAATTCCCTCACCTCAGATCATTGAAATAATCCTGATTAGGTTTTAGACTGGTCTTCTTATATACCTTCCTTGCTTTGTGTTTAAATCATGATGATTTAAACTGTAATTGAGCCCTATTGATATGTGGTGTACGAACAATGATGGGGAGGTGTCACGCAGAGGGGCTGTATGGATTTACCATCAGAAATTCATGTGGTAGGAAGGCTGTGAGAGAGGGTAAGCTCTTAGTCAACAGATCTACATGGAATGCCCCTGCAAGCTATACTCTGCACACACACACACAGACACGTATACACGCATATTCTCAATGCACACAAGCGCATGCGCACACCCACACACACACACACACAATGATTAATCACACAGGCTCTGTAATCAGTTCAGTCCGCTGTGAGTCACCTGAGACCATCCATCTCAAGCAATTAAATGTGAATTAATCCCTCACATCTATTCATCAGGGGCTTGGCGTCAACTGCCTGCAGTAAACACAGCTTGCTCTGCCACTTTGGTGGGGCCGGCTGCTTGGTCAAAAATAAACAATTCACATTAGCTCCCTTGTTCATTTGAAAACTGTCACACACACTGGAGCCTTTATCAGTCAGAGGGAGATCAAGGAGAATAAATGAAAGAACAAATCATTTGTTGGGCTTTTAGATGTATCATTTAGCTCAATTTGGCAAGCCTCTTTTGTAGTTTAAAAGGATTGTGGTTTGGTTCCATCCAGTGATGCAGGATGAATGTTTCGCTCACTTACACAATCACTCACAGACACCCACACAGACACACACACGCACACGCATACACACACGCACAAACACACGCACGCACACACACACACACACATACACACACACACACACACACACACACACACACACACACACACACACACACACACACACATATACAAATATCAGTAAAAATCTATTAAGGCCTTTAATGTAGGCCAATTTGCACTCATAAGCCACCCTAGTTGACCCCAGTGAGCTCTATCCTCTGGCAGCCATAAGCTGACATTACAGAGCCATTCCTCCAGCCCTGTCAGCTGCAGAATGCAGCACACATTCACAGTTGATGTCACTGTGGTTCTGCTGCCCTACTCCACCTATCTTTTGGCGGTCATTACAATAAAACCATATTTAAATATTATAAAACTTCAAATATAAATCAACAATTATTAATGCAAAAAGGTTTTATACGTTCTACCCCATTTTAAATCACCTGTCGTCGTTAGTTCCACACTCCTACAAACCTCCACTTAAATGAAACGAGAAAATGAAATGTGACTTGGCCTTAAATGCAGATATTATACGAAGATAATGTCTACTGTTCACAACGAGCCATCATTCATAGGGCTTGAACATCGCAACGTCGCCTTGCACCGGAACTAGTGTTTTGTTGTTCATTGTTAAGTAATTCATTGCCAAATGATTTGTCATTAGGGAATACGTCGCTGTGTTTGAAACTTCGAAGGCGTTTCTCAAATGAGACAGAGTTTTCGATAGCCCAGGTTATTGAATATTTACGTTGATTCATTCTTTATGGTACGATAACTCGCCTTGAGTTCTTTCTTTATGGAGGAGCATCGCCAACAAAAAATACCATGATGCTCTGATGAAGAAGCACATTTGGCACTTATTTTTGCTTGCTTTGATTATGAGACCCCCCATAAATTGCTATCTCATTACTTTTTTTACTTTAAAAATGTAAGTGAAAAATGTGTTGGATGGATTATGAATATTGCAACGATTTTCAAATTCAAGACCAACTAGAATCTCTAAAGCTTAATATGTCTTTGTGGTCTATAAATAGATCTAAAATGTTGTGGTAGAATTTCGACGTAACGACCATTGAATAGGGCTTGTACATCAGAATGCACTTGGTGACACTCTTTGGGATGCCTTGAGAGACTTGTAGCAATGTAAACTAGTACATCAACATAAATATACCTACCTTAACAGGTTAATCGAATCTTTGTATTGACGTCTCGCATAAAGAAACGCTGTCGCAGTTGCAAACACAATAATCTTTTCACATAATGACAAATAATTTCGTAATTAATTACTGAACAATAACCAAAAACACCATAACTACAGATAACATTCCTAATCCTATAGGCCTACTTTCGAAATGGAGGCGTTCATTGCGATTTGACGTCACGATGCACAAGGTCTATAGGGAACGTGAAGCTGCGCCAGTTGAGACAGAACCTTCTTTGATAGGTCCATGGACAGAACCCACAAGAGTAGGCAATTACGTACCTGCAAGAGAGGATGCTTAACTGCGGTCCTGAAACTGCAGCCACTTCTACTGGACACTATTGACAAACCGAGACAGATGGGCTCTTGACGTGGTCACCATAGCGTTATAACACGGTGGGACGTCAGATTCACCTTCACTCCGCATGACCTCAAACATAGGGGTAGAGTTTAACTTTCCGAACAGGCTTCTGAACACATACCCATGACCCATGTCTCAGCTGGGCTACTTTTATCCAGTGTTTTTCATAACAAGCTCGATACTTAAAGTGCAATTGATGAACGAAAACCATGTGCGACAATGTAGCAGATGGACTTTATTGCAAAGACATTTCGTTTTGGGATGTACTTCGATTAAATGCCATGTCATCTCACCTGCTGAACTTTATAAATAACGATGCACAATAAAAACGTTGGAAAATGTCAGGGGATTAGGGAGCCCCCTAGTGGGCGTCATGCATCATAATCTATTCCACGACTCATCCAAATTCAACTCTTCCACCACCACGGACCAAAAAACCACAGCAGCAGTAGAATGTATCAATAACAACTTGTCAATATGTTAGGAAAGGACTTATCAAGCATCACAACAATAGCATTTACGACAAATTCAACATGAAGCACAAGGCCTGCATATGGCGCATCGAAGGTATGTGAGCGTTATTGTGGACGTGTCAAAAGTCCCCCTGAGATTAACAAGCCATATTTATGTTTATTCTGCAAAATGTGAATCTTTCGCTCTGCCTGTACAATGCGACACCTACACATTATTGTAAGTAGATCTTTAACTTTTGGCCTTTCTTAAAAAAGTGACTCAATAAACGTTGATTGTAGGCTACCGTGTAGACATTGGGCTAATCAATCGATGACGGTGGAGGCGGTGGTGGCGTTGAGGCTGGTGCCAGACGAAGCCAGGGACGCAGAGGTGCCGGTGGCGGTCCCTTCGCGGGGTTTAGGGCGAGGCTTCATCAGCTCCTCGGTGTTGCGCTCCGGTTTGACAAGCAGGACGTAGCACTTGGGCAGGAAGATGCAGGCGAGCAGGCCGAAGCTGGAGGCCAGGATGGCAAAGATCTGAACGGCCACCATGAACTTGCCGCGTGTGCTGAGGTACGCCGGTATGAAGGAGATCCACACGATGAAGAACACCAGCATGCCGAAGGTCACGCACTTGGCCTCGCTGCAACGGCAGATCAATTCACGGGGTTAATACGCGTCACATCGTTCATACATATTTCGTTCATTGCTACACATGTCGGTTTGTACCTAAGTGTTTTCGGGCATACAGGATTTAAATGAAACACAGAAAGATGAATAGATTTTTTGAAATAGTATGAAAGCTGGAAAGTAAATCCTAGGATGGTAGTATGATATTCAAAGGGCTTCTTTTCAGCTTGTAAGTAGTTTAACAATTTAAAAGGTAACAAAAAAACTGCTTAAATGCTAGGTCCCAAAAAAAGGCCCAAATTGAGCTAATAAGCTACAATCGATTTTCGCTCCAATCACAGGCAAGCCGAGCCACATTCATGCTGCATGCTGGAAAAGTTAAACGGCCTGCGTCACATTTCTTTGTGCTAAAGACCAGACACACACGCTGCGCCGGCTGACCTGAAGTGATCCTCCAGCTTGCGAGCCATGAAGGCGAAGATGAAGGCCACCAGGGCCAGCAGCATGTCGTAGCCGAAGATGCAGCAGATGAACACTATCGAGCCCACGTCACACTCCAGGATGATCTTCACGTTCTGGGCCGCCGTGTTCTTCACCGGGTGGGGGGGCAGGATGATCAGCCAGACCGTGCACGCCGCCGCCTGGACACAGGAAGGAGGAGGACGCGGTTAGTAACTTTAAAGTTTTCTCAATAATAACACTAAAACGCACAGTACAACAGGGCCAAGCGAGAGTCGACTACATATGAATATTAAATAAAATAAAAATTCCAAATGATTACACTGTCAATAATACTAATAGTGTATTAAATGTATGTCTCATGTTACCATTGCCAAAAGGGTGAAGTCATTGTAAAAAACACCTGTATCAGGGTTGCCACGGCAGCCATCAGCCTCTGGTGGCCAAACGTGAGGACGTCCACTTCTGGGCCGCTAGGGGCGGAGACTTCAGTGGGGGTGGTGGTTGTGTTGGTAACGATGACATCAGGACTGTCGCTGTTGGCTGCGGCCTCAGCTGCGGCCTTGGCAGCCTTGGCGGTGGCTTTGGCCCTCTCGCGGATCGCCTTGAGGAACCGCGCCCGGAGCATCAGCACCACAGACTTCCCTGTAAACAACAACAAAAACAGCATATGGAAACATGGTTAAAGACATGTGATCAGGGCTTGGTATGTGATACTGTTACTTGATGATGTATAGTCTCACGATTCAGACTTTAGATTGACATCTAAAGTCTGATGGCAGACCAGGGAATCTGGGTGAAAGGGGCGTTTCTTTTTCTTTCGTTTCATATTTGTTTCGACCAATCATGTTGCTGGAAGCAGGTATCTAGCGCTAGATTGGCTTTTTAGAGCATGCATAAACTAGCAAACAATCAAAGTAGTCCGTAAAAGTTTCAAATCAACAGCACGTAGACTGGTCACTGTAAAAAATACACTTTCTATAGTAACCTTCCCCTTCCAATAGATACCCTTCTATTATATATTCTGATTTTAAATACGGAAAGGTCAGCATCTACATTCCTTGTCAAAGTCAGAGAACGACACACAGGATTGTCATGGACAAATGAATCTGAATAAATGTCCAATCGGTCAATCTGTTGGGTCTAGTGATCCCAATCAAACCAGACCCAGAGCCGACCGTACCCATGAGGGAGGCCAGGCAGAGAGCGAAGCCCAGGGCCAGGGCCACCTGGCTGGTCATGCAGCTCCAGGGCGCGGGCTCCCCAAGGTAGACAATGGAGCAGAGGAAGGTGACCACCAGGGAGAACAGCAGGCTGAAGCTCAGCAGGGGGTCGTTGGCCTTCACCAGCGGGGTGCTCAGGTTGAGGAGGAACACTACCTGGGCGCCCCCGCAAGGACACACACAAACAATTTCAAGATGGCCTTTCTTTTAGTAACAATTAGTTAGTCATTGTTCAATCTGTACGCCGCTACAGATTCATTCGACAAAAGGAATAGTTGTTCAGGGGAAATGGGATGTCAAACATAATATTATCATATGGTGATCATAATTATCTAGAAATAAGGACACGTCGTCCCCATGATCATGTCGTAATGCCACAACATAAGTCCCAACCTGTTTGTGTTTTTATCATACGCCATGCTAAACCAGAAACAGAATTCCTCTGTAATGCTTGAAAGCAATCAGGGTTGGACATGAAGCCCTGCAGGATGTATGCACGGACCCCCGGTTGCCCACCATAACACCGATGGTGATCAGGGCCCCGAAGGCAGAGATGACGATCAGGGTGATGCCCAGCGGTTCCCCGAAAGCCAGGAACTCGATGATCTTGGGGATGCAGCGGTCACGGACCTCGTTGGACCAGTAGTCCTCGCCGCACTGGATGCATTCACGGGCATCTGTCCACAGAGCCGGACAGCACGGGTTAGCCAAGTCAATCCAGCCGTTTGTTGTATAGAATGCTTGGGTTTACGCCTTTTTGTGTTTATAAGAGATTTTGGGAAGGTAAACTTTGTTGATGAGTGTAAAAAATGAGCGCAGCTTCTAGCAAAGTTCCACCCAATGCTTTGTGTGGAGGACAAGTGTGCCATGGCGGGCCGTTTCAGCTTTAAATGGTCTTATCTCCACACGGAATTTAAATGTGAGCGAATTTGCATGGAATTGAAATTTGCGCGAGTAGTAACGATATCTACGTCCTAATGCCGACCAACAGGAATTCAATTCTACCCATGAAGCTGAGAGCATTGAAAGCTAGAGCGTCTGGCCGTGGCACTACGCTACATCTCACTGGTGATGTTGCTGATCTCTCCGTCGGCGCAGGGGATGCAGTCGAAGCAGCAGACGGGCTCTCCCTGCCGGATCCCCTTCCTGGTCCCTGGGGTACAGTCCTCACTGCACACAGACCTGGGGGGCTGGAGCGCCACACGCACTGGATCAGAAAGCCCCTGACACTGACACAAACACTATGGGAACCATACAGCCAGACACACCTGTGCGACGGCCCCATAGAGTCACGTGGGCAAATCAACATAATGTGTGATAGATGTAATAAAAAATAAATCTTGAATTTTCATAACCAAACACATGCACACCCACACACACTAGAAACACACATCTGCTTTCAAACCCATCACACACGTGATACAAACCAACACATCGGACATCAAATACATCCTTGTGCCACTCCAGTAATCCTACTTCAAATTGTTCATTGTTCCACCGAATGGAGGAGTTCCATATCTCCATCTTGGCGGTTGAGGGATCCGTCCCGGTGTAGTTTCCAACGTGGACGTAGGACAGCTCGCCATCGTCATTGAACTGCCAGTTGATGATGTCATAGTATCCGGCCACCTCCCCCTGGTCAAAGTAGATCTCCTCTGCAGTGTGAGGCACTGTGAAATTCACGTTCTTCAGGTAGTACATCAACTGGGGGGGAAGAAGGTAAAATATACAGATCAGAAATAAGTTTGTTTGGCAGCATTTATAGCGCAGTTGGACATGTTTTTTCTGTCTCACGAAAGCCTGAGATTTAGAAGACTTATTATTCTGTTTTCCAGCCACTTCTCGCAATGAAATAAATTGAGGAGGTAGTATATATCTTTTAAGGTTTCTAGAATCAGCTACAAATGGACCTGGAAGGTGACATGGATTATACCAGCACACACAAAAGTTCTCAAGGAGAACGAAAATGCTTTAATTAAGTACAGTGTCTTTGGACAGCAACACAAGCATAGACAGATGAACCACACGACACACACCCATACCTGCCATGGTTCAAAGGCAGTGATGTCAGCACAGCTGTTTTTGTTGAAGGGCCCCTGTCCAACCACACAGTGCTCCAAGTTGTGTAAGGCGTTGGCCACGGCATACACTGCCTTGTATACACTGGGGACATGGACATAAACCATGGGTTCATAACATAATATGCCACTGATGGACAGCATGCACTTTAAACCTGCACTGTTTGCAACTTTTCTGCAGCAGCTGTTTACTCTATGACAAAATATACCAAGTAGAAAGGTTCTCAAAAAATAAAACAATCCCATCCACGAATCCATTCATTCAGGATATTTTTGTCAATGTTTTATTCTAGTCTACTCCACTACTCCAAAAAAATCCCATGATGCATTATTATGTTCTTGCGGGGTGGGACATAATAATGCATCATGGAATGGGAAAAATTGGTTATGCCATGTCTCGTATGAGAAACGCTGTGGCAGTTTCCAACACATCTATTTCTCCCCATGATGACAAAAAACTCCAAGCATTAGTTACTAAAGAAGACCAAAATAAAAAAAATACAATGCTCCTATGCTTCCAAGATGGAGGCGGTCGTTGTAATTTGGCGTCATGGTGTACAAGCCACATGATGCAGCCGCATTAGTGATAGCAGTGCTCTGGTGACGGCAGAGTCCGCGTCTCGGTGTGAGCAGTGTTAGCAGTGTGAATGCCACCACTGACTTGTAGGTGATGCGTAGCTGCGAGACGTCCGTGTACGTGTTGTGGAGCTGCAGCAGGTCCTCCTTCCCGTTGCACAGGCCCTCGGGCACCGCCCTCGCACCCCTGCTCAGGCTCCCATTGGCTGAGCTCAATCTGGCCTGCCTCATAGCCTTGGCGTAGTCCAGGGTGCAGTTAAATGCCTGCAGAGGACAAGTTAGCGCAACACACAATGACACGTTTCACTGCCTTTTTTTATTACCTCAAGGCCCCAGTGCCCGATTTAGTATTAAGTGTCTGAGATACTGCGGCCCTATCAAACACTTTAAAGCATAGCATATTGTCACTGATCGATGAAAAGCTCTTCAACCTCGTTCAGGGAGAGAAAGGGGCGCTAAGAACATAGAGCCACAAACACACGCACACACACACGCACGCAAGCACGCACGCGCGCACAAACAAACACACTCAGCACAGACACTCACGTACACGCAATAGGAACAAGGTTACTATGGACCACAGATATTGCCACTCTCTGTCCAAGCAAAGGCTTAATAAAAATAGGGAACACCGATAAGCAAGTTTATATGCTTGGCGGATGCCTCATCGTCTATCATATCTGGGCTAGAGAATGAAAATAAAACAAGGGGGACATCTAGTGGTAAAATAAGGGAAAGCATTTAGTAAATAGGAAATGGGGCTATAGCAAAATCCCTGACAGTAACTGGCAAAACGGTAATGGTTTATAAAGCAAAATTGAATTCAGCTAGTTTCCTATCCAAGAGCAAGGCCACGTTGTTCCTTACTTCACTGTACACAATGGTAGACCAACTCCACTCAATTCAACTCCCCTTCTATCAGGTGTTCCATCGGCCTCATGAGCTCACCGTTTCCCAGAATTCTTCAGTCAGAGTGTTGTCATATGGGTCCAGCCTCACTAGATATTCCTGAAGGCCAGGGATATTGGCGCGCCTCACACCAAAACCCAGCGTACCACCCAGCACGGAACTGATCTGGAGACACACACACACACACACACACACACACACACACACACACACACACACACACACACACACACACACACACACACACACACACACACACACAGTATAAAGACACATAGACGCACAGACACATACAGATACACACACATACACACAAACAATAAACACACACAAACACACGCACACACACAGTTCAGGATTATCAATCATCATATTATATATTATATACATATTATAAAATAAGTTACATGCGAACTGGCCTTCATTCTTTGTCTGTGTTTGTCTGTGTTCCTGTCTCTTTACCATTCTGATTGTCTGCCTGTGTGTATTTTTGTCTGTCTGCATGTCTGTCTGTCAAGGCGTCTGTGTGTCTGTATTTGCCCTTTCCTGTCCCTCTTCCAGCCTGCCTGTCTATCAAGCTGTCTGTATATCCTCATAACTGCAGGTCAGTCGGTCAGTCAGCCTGTCTGTCTGCCTGTCTGCCTGCCCAGCGGTCTTATCTATCTTGAGGGCCCTCTGAGGCGGCGCTGACCCCCGGCTGGTTGATGAGGGCGGAGGTGACCCAGGCCTCGCTGGCGATCCAGGTGCGGTTGGTGACGTTGTTGCGGACCAGCTCGGCGATGAGGGGGTTGAGGTTCACGTCGGAGGCGAACACCACGATGATCTTGGCCGTGGAGCCCACCACCGTGTCCACCACACGCACGATGTCCTCCGGGGAGGCCACCTGGAGGGGGGAGGGGGAGAGGTGGGGGAGAGAGAGAGCGTGACGGCGGGAGACGGATTGGAGAGAGGGGAGAAGAGAGATACGGAAGAAGAAAGAGACAAGGAGAGAGATGGAAGGAGAGGGGAGAGAGTGATGGGAGGAGAGAGAGAGAGATGGGAGGAGAGAGATGGGAAGAGAGGAGAGAGAGATGAGAGGGGAGGAAAGAGATGAGGGGTTGGCGAGAGGTTGTGATAAGAGATCGGAGAAGAGAGAGATGGGAGTAGAGAGTGAGACGGGAGGTGAGATAAAAGGGGGAGAGGAGAAATGGGAGAGGAGAGATAGGAGAAGAGAGAGAGATGGAAGCAGAGAGATAGAAATAGAGAGATGGGGCAAAGAGATGGGAGAGATAAGAGAAGAGAAGAGACAGATGGGAAAGTGAAAGAGAGAGAAAGATGGTAGAAGAAAGAGATTGGAGAGAGAAAGAGATAGAAGAGAAGTTAAGCACGTAAGAAACTTAGTACGACAGTCAGACAGACAGACAGACATGTAGACAGGTAGACTACAACAGAAACAAACCTAGACAATCAGGGAAACAACAAACAAACAGAGAGATAGCTAGAAAAACAGATAGACAGGTAGACTGACAGCCAGGCTCCTACCGCAGTGTGGGTAGTAATGACAGACAGACAGACAAGGCAGACAGACAGACTCATAGGGAGCGTAGAGGGGGCAGACAGACAGACAGCCTACCGTGGGGAGTGTCTCGGAGAAGGAGATGCAGACCCCGGCCTCCTCCACCTGCTCCTTGAACTCCTTGATGCCGTACTTGCCGTAGTCGTCGTCAGCGGCGATGGTCCCCACCCAGGTCCAGCCGAAGTGCAGCACCAGCTTGGCCATGGCCGTGGACTGGTGCTGGTCGTTGGGGATGGTCCGCAGGAAGGTGGGGAACTGGAACTTACTCTGCAGGGCCGAACAGGACGAGAAGTAGCTGACCTGGGTGATGGGCAGGGGTGATATGAGAGGATAGGAGGGGAAGGAAGGGGAGAGGATGGGAGAGAAGGGGAGAATAGAGGGGGAATGGGGAGGGATGGGGGGGGGAAGAGGTGAGAATAGAAGAAGAGAGGAGAGGAGAGGGAGAAGATCACAGTCAATGGTGGTGGTATGGACAAGCAGCAAATCAACAGATATGGCACATTGATAATAACATTCTCAGCCAACACACCTAAATCCCACTACAGTCAAGTAGTTCCCACATTCACCGTACCTGTGGGAAGTGATAGAGTCCTAGGATCCTGGCTGTGGCGATGGACAGATCGGACCCGCCGGCCCCAACCAGAGCAGCTAGGGGGGCCCCGGTGCCACAGCGATAGTTGGGGACGGCCACATCCTGGCCCGTGAGGTAGGTGAGGGTGCCTTCCACCGCCTTGGAGATGGTGAAGCAGGAGTCGTAGATGACGTAGCCCAGGTCAGTGTTGGGGAGCAGGTCTTGTCTCGCGTTGATCTCCTGGATGGCGAACAACATGGTCTGGGTCCAGCGGAACGTGCGGAAGTTGAACCTGAGAGAGAGGGGGTCAAAGGTCAACATCAGTTATTGATTATTTCTTTTTCTGGTGATGCCTCCCTAATCGTGATCAAAGGATGGATGACATTACAAAACTGGATGGTTGTGTTAGGTCTTCTGAAATAATATGTTTGTTTTTACTGTATGCAGTACATGACAGCCCTCAAAAAGATTAATGTTGAGCCCTTGGTAATGCACCAAATTTTAAAGCCTTGTTAATGTTGGGGTTATATAAGTACAAGAGGATATAACTGGAAGACATGTTGTTCTTTGGATGTTGTTTCATGAACTGGTTCCCAGGAGTGCTATAGAGGTGTGTGTGTGGGTCCCAATGGCACGAAGAGGTGCAGGTATACAAAATATGTAAAAGCATGGAAAGGAAAGAAAAATGTAAGACTCCATATTATTATTAGCTGCCAATTAATGTGTTAAAGTAGAACATTTAACAGATAGATAGTTCTGAACTCATAGTACGTACGCCTACCACCTGCGGTTTGTAGTCTTCTTTCATCCTTGACGTTAAGTTATAGGTTGATTTGGTCTGAATCAGAAGACGTGTCTACAAAGCTTACCCTTCACATCCTGAGGACACTGGCAGCGTGGAGGTGTTGCGGGTGCCTGAAACGATGCGTTGGTGAACGGAAAACATCCCACCGACCGTCACCTTCTTCTTCACATCCTTGTAACTGTTCAGGTTGAACTTGGCCTTCAACTTGCACGTGGACTCTGTCGACACGGACCCGTACGCCTGTAAAAACGCACATAGTCCAAGCAGAAAGCGGTGTGATTCCATGCTGGTGAGGTGAGTGAGGGGAATCAGGTCTCTGGCTGCGGCAGACAGTAAATGATGAGTGTACGTGTGGCAGGTGTCTCCCTTTATTCCCATGGGGAAGACGTTGCACAAGGCAGCATGAAAACACAATCAGCAAGAAAAAATAAGAGGACCCATTATATATATAGCGTCTGTCAGTTCTGTCTGTTTGTCTGTCTATTTCTATCTGTCTATTAATATATCCTACTGTATCTGGATGTCTGTCTGTCTATCTGTCTATGTCTATCTGTCTTTGTGTGTCTCTATCCATCCCTCATTCAAACCGACATACTATATTAGTTTCAGTCAGAATGGATCCCGAATAGTGGGAATAACGGGTGATGGATTTATTGATGACAATAAATCAATCTGTGGAGACGGCTGAGAACTGCGCAGGCCTACTGCATGGACGAACCGCTCCAGGCAGTGGGTAGGAGAGTTAATTGGCAGCGACGTGTGGCGACATGTGTTCGCTTCACACAGGAATGATCACGGGACGCTGATCAGGCTTGGATACTGTTCCGCTGTTTCTATACGGCGCGTGGTCCCCCGGGCTCGTGCTGGTGTACCGCCAATTGACTGAACGAGTCTGTTCTTGTCTCGTAGTCCGGGGGGATGCGGGTATCATGGGAGCGTGATCGTCGCGGGTGTGTAGGGGGATGGTGTGACAGACACATGGAAGTCATACCGAAAACAATTAACACCCGATTAATATTGGCGTATGCATATTTTTACTCAATCCATTTGATTGAATTCCGAATGGGCTTATGCATTACAGGTCTACAGCGCCATGAAATTATCACGTATGTTAGGCCAAATAATAAAATATGGTATTAGAATGATTTGCTTTACATGTCCCTGATAAGAGTAGTCTGAACACACTGCGTGATCTTTATGGGCACGCGAGCGCCTTTTGGCACGATATCAATTAGATCCTGCAGACATGATCCGCATGCCAATTACGATAAGGGTTGGCCAAGGGTTTCAGCCTGCAGTGAAGATTATGTTAACACAGTGGAATTGCTATAGAGATTTCAACATGGACTTCTTTATTAAAGCTCAGTTTGTCATTATACAAATGCCATTTTAGTTGAAACTGCATGCGGTGACTTGGATTGAGGCACGTTACTAATGAAAATGAGCATTGAACATCTTTCAAAAAATAAAAATAAAGTAACATCCAACATAGATTTGCATAACTTAACCTTGTCAATATTGCAATAAAATCCAACTACAAAATTAAATGTCCTTATACCAAGTTGGTGTTGTGTTAAGGAGACATATGTATCATAAAATACACACGTATAAAAAGGCCAAAGCCGTAGAAACATTTTCGTTTGCCATTTGCCGACAAGTTAAGGGAGTCTAATGTCGCATTGTGGGTATTGTTGCCACTTAAAAAATGGAAAATGAGCAGGTGGTCGACACAGAGTGAACACAACTGTGAGGTGTCAGACTTGAACCACATTGTGAGGGGTCTCCAATGGTTACATCGTGAGCTAAATAAACTCTAAAACTCAGTTAAACCTGAGCGCTTTATTCCATGAGGACTAATTGACGGGCGACACTACACCTGACTAAATGTTTAGTTTTTTTTTAGTTTTACTTTTTTTTTTTTACAGTGACAAGAGATATCCATGTGTTTGTGGTGGTCAAGTCGGGGAGTCGTGACATGGGGTACCGTGAGCTCTACGGTGGACAGACAATAGGGGACAGGCACCACTGCGCTCTTTTCATATGGGGGGTCATAAAGCGCCAAGGCTCCGGAGATAAAAAGGGTGTGCAAAAGATGGCCCGTGTACAACAATAAGTGGGCGGCCAAATAACAATGACAGTTTTGACAGGATTTCATACAACCTTTACAAACTCTGCAGTTATAAATTCATTTTAAGCGTTACTTCTTGGTTAGTCCTTATCATTTTGTTATTCTTAAAAAGCGTACATATTGCCGGGTGAGCAAAACAACTCAATAGTCTCAATTTCGGAAACAAACACCAAGGCCAGTACAGAAAACAAGAACAAAAAAGGGGAGAGCATGAGAAGAAACAGAACAGGCACAAATAAAAGGTCAGCCAACATGTTGGCCTCCTGCACAGTAATATATTTGCATTTTAAAGACCTGTCTTCAGGTTGACTGTAGTCCATGTTGGGTAAAGCAATGATCAATTCCTTTTTTTAATGATCTACTGATGGTTGAATTGGATCGGCAAAGTCTAGAACGGTAACAGCTTATTTTACATTTGGCAAATGGAAAAGGAAAAAAAAGTAAGTTGGTCACAATTGTTCTCACCTTAAGACAGGCATGTATGGCCTCTGACAGCACAGTATACAGGTGGAAAGTAAGAACTCCAACACAAACAAAAGCAAATAGTTAAATGGAGACAACGCAAACAAAAAGCAGTGAATAACATTTTAACTATTAATTTGCCGCTTTTACTCTTTATTCATGTTTGTCAGGATTTTATTTTAACATCCAAATAATTCAATTGGTGGGACGCCGTGAACACCCTTGAACTTTTGATCTTCAACTGCATTTAGCAGGCAACTGCCAAACAAGAGAGCGGCAATTCTTTTCCCAGCGAGAGGAGGAAATGCACAGTCGCACGAATATCCCCCGAAAGTTGTGTATTGTCAATAAAATATCAACATCTGCCATTATTACATCACAGGCAGTCACCGTAGAGAATATCAAGATGGAGGGAAGGCAAGAGTAGTAGTAGCGCCTTTGCTCGTGCGCTGGTCACAGTACCGCCTGCCTTCCATGGGAATGTTCAAGAGGGAAGGAGGGAGGGCTGGATTCCGGAGAGAGTAAAGGGAAACAAAAAGAGACAGAGAGAGGCAAGCTGTTCACCAGCCCTCACTGGCTGCGTGTGTGTGGTGTGGGGTTGGGTGTGTGCGTGTGTGTGTGTGTGTGTGCGCGCGTGTGTGTGTTCATGCTGGTTCTACTCCCACTCCGTGGTGCCGGGGGGCTTGGAGGTCAGGTCGAACATGACCCTGGAGATGCCGGGGATCTTCTTGATCTCGTTCACCATCTTCAGCACCACCTGAACGAAAAGGGGAGGGACGCAGAACGAAATGATTGACTATACGGAACAGAATGAAACCATGACAAACAAGCATCCCTAATAATGACCTATTCCCAATTTTGGGGGAAATCCGTTTAGCAGCAATCGCCAGCCTTGAAGGAAACCATTTCCCTGTATAAGTGGCAGAAAGGCTGCTGTTCTGAAGAGCAGTGGGGAGTCCTGCATCAACGGGCTGCCGTTTTTTTCCCCACCGGTAGCTGCAGCAGCCAACAGTACGTCCATCGAGGGGGCTTACCTCTTCGGGGATTTGGGTGCCGGGCGTGGCGGGGATCCCTGTCATGAAGTCGCTGGTGATGAAGGTGCGGATAACCACGGAGCGTCGACAGGACGGCTGCTTCTGCAGGGCGTCGCGGTCAAAGTGCAGCGGGGTGAGGATGATCGGCATCTGGCTGATCTTACTGGAGTAGCCTGCGGGGGAACGCAACAACAACACCTGTGTGTTCAAATGGCGCACGATATGGATGGGAGTAGAACAGGGCATTGAGTGTGCAGCTCTAGCGACCTCTAGTGGTCAATATATGATTTCAATTTATTTTGTTACAACAGTTAAGACAATTGTGTAAAGAGGTAAAAGGTTCTAATCCAAGAGATCCAACAATTATTTAGATTTATTTATGCTTATAACTCAGGGCCTGCAAAAGGTCTTATAAGCAAGTTATACCAAGGCATCACATCGCTGAATACGGACACCACAGACTATGTGAAACAACAAAGGGAAAAATAACTGAAATTTAAATAACTGAAGATGTGTGGCTGTATGCATTGGAAACCCAGTCATCCTCCCCCGACTCCCTGACCTGGAGAGACTTGAAAAACGTGATCCGCTTTTTTTTAATCACTCGCAGAAATCTAAACAAACTGGAACTCAGTTACGTTGCTGGAGGGGATGTGACTTGGAAAATAAAGTCAATACCAGGGTTGACCAGTTAGCCCACAGCTACGCTATGCTTCTTTTTCAAATAGAGTCAGAAAACGGGTTCTTTACGATGCTATGCCGACACTTTGTGACCATGGCTCATCTAGTCACAAACTACATTTGGTTTCTTTGTTCGAACCCACAAACTTACCAGACTCTCTAAGGATAGAGTGGGCCACAAAGTCGGCCTGTCTGAGCGTGCTCAGAACGCCGGTGGTCAGGAAGGTCGGAGTGATGTCCGTCAGGGGCTCCTTCACGTGGGTTCCAAACACATAGACCACTCTGGGGGGGGGGGGGGGGGGGGGGGGGTGAGAGAGGGGCAGGCAGATGTAGTAATGAGAGACTTATTCAGTTGCTAATTGCCGACGAGACGCTGCTTGTTTTTGTGTAAAGGCAGCATTATTGAAGTCAGCAGGGTTGTGTGTGTGGGGGTGCCTGGCTCACCTATTGATGTTGTGGCACATGCGAGGGATGAGTCTGGACAGGAACATGAGGGACTCCCACTCTGGGTCCTCTTTACTGGTGATTCCACACACGTAGCTGTAGGACCGGCCGTCACCCTTCGTACAGGAGGACAGGGCGGTTTTTAGTAAACTTTTGCCCCCAAAATAATAACGCCTTAGAATACATTTACTGGCAAAAGCTTTAAAAGGTTTTTATAAAAAAATAATAATAGTGAATTAGCGGAAATAAATGGATGTTTTTCTCCCCTTACTGCTACATAGACTTATCCAAGAATGGAAAAAGACAACTGAAATACCATGCACGTCATACACTCATCAACCCCATCCTCAATGTCCAAGCCAGTAAAAGTCCCTTGAGTAAGTCTCCCGTCTGCCCACGGGTCTGAGGTAAATTTAGAACGACTGGCGGTTACAAACAGGAAGTGACTGTCTGTGACACCCCCTCCAACATCGTGTTCCGTTGACCGGCTGTTGAGCAGCCAACGTTTCTGCAAGGTTCTCAATATTATGCTTGTTTTCCATGATGACAGCAGTAGTAAGACTCAAACTTACACTCAAACCCCTTGGAGGGAGAGAGTACATGAAAAGCTATTCTTAGACCTATCTGGAAGCGTCAGCGGTGTCTGAGGTTGGGACAAAGACGTTGCGAAATCAGAGGAAAAACAAAGTGATGGAATGAGTGGAGTCTTCTGTTTATCAATGAGGAGTGGCACGTGGTTTACCACTAAGCTATGGTTATGGTGCAGTAGGAGAGAAACCTTCAACGCAAGGAAAAGCACAAGTTTCCCCATCTACATTCCTAAAAAAAACACAACCAGCCTCCTCAGGTTGTGAGCAAACATTTGCTCAAAGCGCACACACACACACAGTTTATAGACTTCATTAATGTTAAACAGACAAAAAAAAACGGAAAAATTAACAGTAAAACTAAGCTCTGCTGGTGGTACCTGGACACCGACGGTCTTGATGGGCAGCAGGAAGGCACTGAGTGAATTAAGGCTGGTGATCTGCATGAGCCTGTCCTCCTCCTCGTCCGATATGCATGACTTGACTCTCTGGAGTAAGGTGTGGGGCTGCAGAGGGGGAGATCCCCACACAGTTGGAAACATACTTCTACAATACACTGGGCAAAAATGCTCAGAAGCTAGGGTTTAAACATAAGTGGTTTGAAATAATAGTCTTATATTATTATATTGTTGCATTATCTTATAAAAAGGTTTCTGGTTTGTCAAAAAAATCGGAGATTAACACGTACAGTGACGCACGGATCCCCACCTTTTTAACACTGGCAGAGAAATCTGTGATGATTTTGAGGATGTTGTTGGTCTCGGCAAAGTCCTTGCATATGTATGGCTCGTCTGCACAGATCACTCTGATTGCTAGACCTGGCCCTGTATGGGGAAAAAGGGTGGGGATCGTCAACAGGGAAAAGTGAGCCGTTGGGGGCATCATTGGCTGACAAGATACAGAACACAGAAATTAAAGAACAATTCATGGAATCAGAAGCAGATAGTGGCATGAGCTAGCCATGGTTTGATCTGCACTAGGGAAGTCCAAACCAGCGGTTTGCTCGCATGCTGGCAAACCTACCAGGGAACGGGTGTCGACACACAATCTCTTCTGGCAAACCCAGCTCTCTTCCCAGAGCTCGGACCTCATCTTTGTGGAAGTCTTTCAGTGGCTCGATTACTTTCCCCTGAAGAAAGACAGAAGGAGCAGAAGCAACGTTCCGACAGTGAGGAATAACAGGAGCGGTTCAACTAAACACGTGCAGGGAAGATAAGAGTGTATTATGGTATGTCTTGTGGCCTTGCATAGACAAGAACAGTAAAATAAAACAAGAACCAGTGCCAGGCTGTCAAGATTGTCCACAACAATGGCAGCTGTAGATACCAGGACACCTGGGATGGAAACAAGTGTGTTTGTGTGTCTACCTCATCTCGGAGCTTGCGGATGAGCTCGGTGTCGTTGTGGTGCGTCTTGATGAGCTCCGCCTTGCCGCTGGCCAGCTGGGAGGCGCTCTCAATCAGGTCGGGCCTCAGGGTGCCTTGGGCCAGGAAGACCTCCTCGGGTTTTAGGTTCATCTCCCCAATCACCTCGTTGGCTACCTGCAGGCACACACGACAAATTAGGGGTGGTCAAAATGATTCTGTACATACAAGAGCTAATTTCCGGATACACTCCAGTCTCCAGAAAAAAAAAAACATCCAAAACACACAAAGGCAAACCTAAGACAAAAAGGGAATTTGAAGATAAGAATCGATTCCTACATGAATACATTTATTCCCCCCATCTGCTGCAGAGCGCTCGAAATATAGTAGAATGGCACAATGTCACAAAAAGGGACATTTGATTATTGTGAGGCACTAAATTTGTAGTGGGCCTACCTTGACGAAGGTGTCTCCGATGATCTTTCTCTTCTCCTCGGGGTTGGTGGTCATGTTCAGCGTCTTGCTGATGCGCTTGCGCGGCGTGCGGTCCTCGTCCGAGATGGGCAGGGTCGTCGTCCCGTTGTAGAAGGTGTGGGCCGCGTTCACAACTGGGGGAAAAAAAAAGAAAAAAAGAAAAAAAAAAGGTCAATGTATTGGTCTCAAGAAGGAGCGGTGTAGCTTAAGGAGAATACAAATACAAGAGCTATGGTTGAACTCCAGTACAGAGTTCGTAACGGACAACTGTGGATCACATCGTCCCTTGCTTGAGGTCCACTATAAGTTTATTGGTATATTGTGCCAATCCAGCCTTCCCTATTCATCATGCCACTTATTTCAGCATAAACATATCCATCCAGAAAAACAGTACGACCATTTATTTTTCATCGTCTTAAAATGGTTTAGATGCATCAGCGGTCAGTCTTCAGCCACCCACTGCAGCCTCTCACTGGAGAGTGGTAGGGAGCGGAGATGGTACTGTAGGTAGAGCAGGAAGTACTCAAATAAAATCCATCCTTGACACCTTCTGGTGTCCTTGAACATGACACGTGTGACGGCTCTGGAACAGCGGCTTGTCGCCTTTCGTGCTGAAAACCGCCATCTGACTAATGAATAATGCGTTTTTGTGTGGGTGACCATGAGGGATCACCTGTAAAAGTGATTGGAGTGTCCAAATAACCTTGGGTTAGCCCCACACACACACACACACACACACACACACACACACACACACACACATGTCATCAGGCTGTTTACCTTGGAGCTTGATGCCCAGCTTAGTCAGGGCCTCCTCCACGCTCTGGCTCTCCCTCTTTCTCATGAAGCCGTTGTCTATGTGCACCGCGATCACCTGGTCCGGGTTCAGGGCCTTGTTGAGGAGGGCCGTGCACACCGTGGAGTCCACACCACCGCTCACCAGCACCTTCAGCGTCACACATGAAACAGAGCCCTCCGCCATTAGCCAGGGGACAGCACATGAGTCCCACCATCAGGGACATGGGCGATATACACCAACTAGGAAGGATCTAGACCCAATGCATGACGGCATGACGTTTATCATGGTTTTCATTCAAACACACATAAAAAAAAAAACTACATTTATTAGTAGACCATTGACCATTGATTTTCCACATTGTTGTTAAAGCAGGCTTAAAAAAATAGCATATAATACTGCCAATCCTTTCGAATGGTGCGGTACCATTAGGAAGTGCATGTGAATGAATGCAAAACATGGCAGGAAACGAAATACAATGAGCGTCAAGTAAAGAATCTCATTGTCAAAAAATTAAACATAGGCTTTGAGTGAATCCTTCTAGTGTGTCTCTAATCTAGTTTTCCTATATTGGGCTCTCCTGAGAAGAAACCCAGTTTGCAGGCAGACAGAGAGGAGGCCCCCTCCTTTCAGCTGGAAAAACCAAGTCCAGTCTTAGTTTTATAGCCCCCATGTAATTCCAGCCAGCAACACAAGTGAAGCGTTAACCTAGGGAAAATGTTCCATTATCAAGTCATTTTTCACCAGCCACACAAGGCCCTTACCAGAACTTTAGACTTCTGGACTTTCTCTATGATTTGATCGATGCAGGACTGCTGACGGTTTTGGACGGTGAAGTTAGTGGTGCAGCCGGCGATCTCAAACAGGAAGTTGCGCAGCATGTCTGTGCCGTTCTCCGTCAGGTCTACTTCGGGATGAAACTGGGTGCCGTAAAGCTTCTTCTGCTCATTGGCAATACCTAGCAGATGGAAAATAAACAGACAGACCTGCATATTACAACTTTGCACATTTCATCAGATCTTAAGATACTGTACACGGTAATAATTCTACGTCACACACACACACACACACACACACACACACACACACACACACACACACACACACACACACACACACACACACACACACACACACACACACACACACACACACACACACACACACACACACACACACACTTTTTAGGTTGGATGCGCGAGAACCTAAATCCACTTACCGGCAATGATGTTCCCTGACTCGGCTACCGTCTTGAAGCCTTCAGCCACCTTGTCCACACTGTCTCCATGCGTCAGCAACACCAGCTCCTCCTTCTGTAGGCCTCTGGTAGAGAGACACATCAGACCCATGTTATTCTCTAGGTCTAGTGATCATCTTCCCAGGATGCTGGAATAAACAGTATCTATATCAGTATTGAGTATTCAACAAAGCCGTGTAATGCTACCATAACATTTAGGTGAGACTCTTGTTGCACCTTTCTCCTCTTCTGTTAGCGCAGGAAGTATGCTGGAAACACAAGACCTTGAGCTCTGTGCTTGTTCAAATTAACTGAAATAAGACATTGTGGCGAATGTGGACACGTCCATGTGGAAATGACAGTACCTGAAAAGAGAGCAGGTGTTGTCCAGATTGACTTTGAAAACCCCATCCTCTCGCACACTCTTCCTGTGCACTGTGCCACCACACACTTTGTTCATCATCTGGAAACAGACAAGAGGCCATGCTTCAACACAGAAAAGGACAAACTCTGTTCTACAGCCAGCCAATCATATTTGTTACACAGGGTCCCATCCATTTGAGGAAAAATATCCCGATACTCAAAAATCCTTCAGCTGAGCCATTGTGGCTCATAAAACAACTTGTTTGTAGACCTTATTGATAGTTAACTTTTGGTCCGTAATAAAATACATTTACAATCATGAGTACTGCAAGTAATAACATACTAGTATTATATTCCTTGCGCTAAAAACAACTTCTTATCCTGCAGCCACCAAAACAGGTCGGACATGTACTTGGTTATCTTAGCTGCTGCGCTTTGTAGGTGAATATGTGAATATACCTACGTGATTGTCTGGTTGAACACTAGTGAATAAACAGAAAAATATAACAAGAGTATCTTGTTTCACTGGATTTGGTGTGTGCTTGTGAGTTTTTTTGATTACGGAACGTACCTGCATTCCATAGCAGATTCCTAGGACAGGCTTTCCGATGGTGAAAATGGCCGGGTCGAACCAAGGTGCGTCTTCTGCGTATACAGAGGCAGGGCCTCCTGAGATGATGATCGCCCTGCAAAGGTGGAGGGTAATGGGAGGGTCAGGGGTTATGCACATCTACTCATATTCATATTCAAACCACAGCAGAGTACTTTATCATGTGGAGCACAGGGAAATTACTTTTAGCTTTGCCTATAACTCTACTGACTGAGCAGGAGAGAATGAATGATGTTGTTCCTTTTGTTGGGGGTACAAATTATCAACAGGGAGATGATCGCATTCCATGATCCTATGACAGACTCTTCTGAATGGGATCATGGATTTGTTACATAAGTGGATTGGCAAGAGGAAAGGTCTGAATAAGAACATGCCAATTCAATCCATGTCCCATACAATGAACAAAATTACATGGCAAATCAGCTTTGTATCATTTCAAATTTCCTGCATGATGGAAATAGTAACTTAATTTGAATATCAATTCAATCAACTCCTCCAGTCCAAAATGTATGAAAATCATACAAATTATATTTCCTGATTAAAAAAGCAACAAGATATTTCTAGTCCCCTTCAACACACACACACACTTCTCACCTGAACCCTTGTTCTTTGATGTGAAAAGCGGGGGTCTCAAGCGGCAGGATCTCTGACCGCACACACATTTCTCGCACCCTTCTGTCAATAACCTTCCCATACTGGGCTCCTGCATCCAGGATGACCACGGCCCCCTCACACGACCCATTTTGTTCAGCGCTGCCGATATCCAGCTGATGAAATACAAACCCAACACACAGTTAATGAAAGCCATATACATACAAAGCAATACACATATCAAACAGACATATGTAACAAATCTTGTTTGGGTTAAGGCACAGAAATTGTTTAAACTGGTATGTTGGTTGAGTTGTTTTTTTTAGAGTAGTCGAGAACATGGTCAATGCATTACAGTTAGTATTCGACAATAAACCTATTATCTTGAGTCAAAGCAACAATAAAAAGTAAGTCTAGACATGTGACCTCCCGTAGTGACTTAAAGGGAAGTGTGCTGCATCCACTCAAATCAGCAGACAATACTCCAATAGTATGATACAAATTTAGAGCCTGCAAGAGCCTACCTAACCTGTACAGAGTGATCGGACAGTTCACCATCTGCAGTGATTCGCCCAGTTCGTAAAAAAAATATTTAAAAAAAGATCAGAAGACTGATAATCCACTAGAATAAATATTATTTGTAAACGTTAGAAGCAAGCAGTAACACAGCCCACGTGTTTTACTGAACACACAAGTTACTCTTTGGAGCCCCCGAAAAACGGCTTGCATTATGCATTAGGCAACCTCTGAATCGTGGTCTGATCCAAACGATAGAATAAGATCACGCATATTGTGGCATGATAAGGAAATGGCTACTTCCACTGTAAACTTCACAGACGTAGCCAGACTGCCAACAGAAGGGTCTAATCCCTTGTCAGAACGGCAGTGATACACCGGGGCTAGCTCCGTTAGCCGCCACTATGTGACAGAAGACACCCCGGTGGTCACGGACCACGCAAAACGGCTCAACAGAAGCTTAATGTGAATCGTCCCGCTGAACATAGTGCTCTTTAAACTGCAACACTGGGTTAACTTGAATGTTTAATTCGCTTTCGGAATCATTGTCACTTAGCGGGCTGCGGGTGGATGTACAACACAGTGGTGCTGAGCGTTAGCCAGCTAGCTGTTCCACAATCAGCTGGCTAAATTAGCACAGCCATGCTAAACCCACGCGGTGACGGGAGACCGCGGCTCCGCCGACCCGACGGGACGGCCAGCCACTCTGGTAGGACATACACAAGGGTTTGTTTGTGGGCCAGACCGGGGCCACAGTCTCTACAGCCGACACGTAGAGCAACACGTCCTCGGCGGGACGTTGCTGCAACAGGCATGGATGTACTCCCGGGCAATGCTGCATGCTCTGCAACTTTCCCCCGGATACACACACAGGCCATAATGAGCTGGGGACTCCACCAGCACCGAGTCCTCTTAACGTCAGTCCACTGACTATCGTTACAGTCCACACCTAGACCAACGGGGGCCCCCACTGTCCCTCCCTGGAATCATTTTGGTAAGCCGTAGTACCGTCAAGTCACTGACCTTGCTATCTCCGTTGCACAGAGCCATGGATGACGGTTGTGTTATGGAATGAGCTCTCCCCCCTAGTGTCCCTGATCTCATGCGCAGCTCCGAGAGAGAGAGAGAGAGAGAGAGAGAGAGAGAGAGAGAGAGAGAGAGAGAGAGAGAGAGAGAGAGAGCTAGCCACTGAGTCAGCGCGCCGACTACCGTCTCGACGTGAGATTGGACCGCGCTGCGAACACACCGTCAATCCCTCTGACGATGAGTTAACTTTAACGTTGCGGAAAGTTGGCATATATATGACTTTGATGGGAGGAGCAATGGCTAATACTATAATGAGAAAGGCTGCCTACGGGGCCTGAAATGAACGTCCCATAACTGTATCATTTCAAAAGATTCCTTGTTTTTTCTGGACCGTAGTTGTGTTTTGTGTTTTGCTTTTTCACAGACAATTCCCTATCAGGCAGGTTTGTAATTAAAGATGTCTAATCATAAAATGCATGATCCAAACTCTTTTTAAAACACAACTGTTAAGTGTGTGTGTGTGTGTGTGTGTGTGTGTGTGTGTGTGTGTGTGTGTGTGTGTGTGTGTGTGTGTGTGTGTGTGTGTGTGTGTGTGTGTGTGCGTATGTTCGCTACATATTTCTCAACTGAAGGTTCATTTACAGGTAAAATGAGAAAAGCACGATTGTCCATTCAGGACAACACGATTTAGAAAGTAATAAGAATTGTAATTAGGTATATTGGAATGACTATGATTTTTTTTTACAATTTACTTTCAAGTAAGAGGTCCATTGTAGACTTTCAGTAAATGTTGCTTTTTTGTTTACTTTTTAAAACACAAATAATTTCTCTTCCACACAAACAATGCAAGTGTCCGGCTGTGCACACCTGTGCCATTTGAAAACTCCTCTGCCCTCCAGTAAAGCAACATTATTATCCATTTTTGTTCTATGACATATATTATTAGTGCCGTTTGTAGCAAAAACCTACTGTGAACTAGACTTGATCTTTGAATGAAGCCTTAATCCCATTTGGGTCCTCCAATTCTGCTTGTGTGCAGTGTCACATGCCATTGGTTAAGATAACCAATTTCACATGTCAATTAAAGATACCACACAGCAGAACGTGCAGTCATTCATTACCCTCCCTCCTTCAAAAAAAGAACATTGAAATCTCTCGAATTATTTGCAATTAATTCATATATATTAGGCTATACTTCGTATTTAACTTAAGTGTTAAAAAGAGAAGAACAAATATAACTTTAAACAAAAAAGAAAATGCAATAAAAAACGAAATAAATGGTTGTATATATATATAAATGAAATAAATGTGTGTGTGTGTATACATATATATGCACACACATATATACCTATATACATACACATTTATTTATTAATATAAATATGCAAGCTATACAACATATTTGTTCAATATGTTGTATGGCCTAATATAATTATATAAATAAAGAGAACATTTACCAAAGTTTCTGAAATATATATTTAGTAGTCTAATGTTTTCTCTTGTGTTCTAGTGTTTTAATACTAGAACACCATTTTCAAGACATTTAAACATTTGAACGTATAGATCACCTATTTATCGCTAATTTCTTCAAAGGACATGATTATACTTGATGGCTTTCTTACTTCGATGATGTTTACTCCAATTGTGTGTTGTGCCATGAATACATTGCATTTCACCATAAGCGGAACTGTATTTCATCGATGTTTGACACGTCAGCGGAGTATACCCGGAGTGCTTGCTGAGTGCACATACCGGCGGCACTTCCTTGCATTAGTAGTTGTTTCCATGGGTTGTATCTTCACGTTAGCAGGTGAAACAACACGGTAGTAATTCTATACATTTGCTCTTTTGTTAAAATGACACAAACGAACTCTAGAGCATAACGTGCTATTTGTGATTGATTCATAATTTGTCAATCACCTATTCATCTGGCATGATTGTCGCTTCGCTATTACCGACAGGTACGCATGCGTAATACAAACAATACCTATGATAACTGTTTTCCTAATACTTGTGTAAGTTACTTTAAACAAATGTATTCACCTTGAGATTTAATGGTTCATTTTGTAGGGTTTAATCACGATTCTTAATCTCATTAGAATGTGGACACCTGTTTCAGTTTTGCATGATAATTTGCCTTTTCGTTATTATTGATGTATTGACTGGTGGCCAAGCAGTGTTGAGGATATATTCTCATGATGCATTCTTTTGTCAGATCTGCTAAAAACACAGGTGGTTTAATGCCAACTGATCCATCATGGAGCCGTCAGACTCAGTTGGATACAAGAACGGCCGGCAGAGGAAGACAACAGCCAACCTCCAAATTGAAAACATGAAGGACAGGGAGATGGAAGGATCCGGCCCAGATGTTGAAGAGGAGGCAGAGGGTCTTCTCCAAGGGTTTGAAGAGGAGGACAGGCGGCCGGCCAAGGTCAGACCAGGACTACGGAAGGAGTTGGGGAACATTCTGCTTCTTCTCTTCCTCTATGTTCTTCAGGGCATTCCCCTGGGACTGGCTGGTAGCATTCCTTTGATCATGCAGAGTAAAAGTGTCAGCTACAAGGACCAAGCGTTCTTCAGTTTTGTCTTTTGGCCCTTTAGCCTGAAGCTACTCTGGGCTCCGCTTGTTGACGCGCTGTACTTCAGCAGATTTGGCCGGAGGTAAGCTGGGAGATCTAGAGTTGTGTCATTATTTCATCTTTTGTCTTATTTGTCTGTGGGAGAGATGAAACTAACTACTATTCCTAATTGCCTTTTCTCTTTAGGAAGTCATGGCTGGTTCCCACCCAGTACCTGCTGGGTCTCTTCATGCTCTACCTCTCTGTGACGGTGGACGCACTGCTGCAGAGCGATGACTCCCATGGACCCGACGTAGTGACTCTGACCGCAGTCTTCTTCATGCTGTCCTTCCTGGCAGCAACGCAGGTAGACTTCTACATGTGACTCCTACCTTCTAATGAATGATGCCCTCGTGCAAAGTCGGTCTGAAAACACACATTGCCTAAAGTCAGGACACCTACTAGCGAACATCTTAAGGACGTCACCTTGCTAATGTAAATCAACCCTCTGTGTCCCCAAGGACATAGCTGTGGACGGCTGGGCTCTGACCATGTTGTCCAGAGAGAACGTGGGCTACGCATCAACGTGCAACTCTGTGGGCCAGACGGCAGGCTACTTCCTGGGCAATGTGCTCTTCCTTGCGCTGGAGTCGGCCAACTTCTGCAACCAATACCTGAGGAGCGAGCCCAAAGACACAGGCTTAGTCACGCTATCAGGTATTTGTGGCTCTGTAGTTTTGGTGTGTATTGTTGTTTATTTTTGTATAGTCCTTGTATTTAAATGTAAGACTTTAATAAACACTCCCTCATTGGATAAGATGGTCCCATCTCTTGTCTGATAAGCCTAAAGACTGTCCTTAAGTAATCTGTGATTTCACAAAGTGAAAAGGGGTTTGGTTGTTGTCATTTGCCTCCTGCATGAATGAAAAAAAAAAAACGATAAACCAGCTGATCTGTCCTTGCGGTGCAGATTTCCTGTTTTATGGGGGCGTGGTGTTCCTCATTTCCACGACGCTCGTGGCCATCTTTAAGAGGGAGAGCGAGCGCGGCCAAGGGAAGAGGCGAGCGAAGGAGACGCAGGGTGTCTTGGAAACCTACAAGCTCCTGTTCTCCATCATCAAGTTGCCGACTGTTCTCTCCTTCTGCGCTCTGCTGCTCACTGCCAAGGTACCTCCTCATCATCCCAGCAGGGATGTGTGGCACCACACGGCCCATATAGTAGGCTGGAGGCGGCCTTTGTAGGCAGACCGGCTGCGCTGACTTGCATCATTTAGTTTACATTTTTTCCCGAACGTGTATTTGTTGTGTAATTTATAAGCAATGACACCAACATGCCAGAAACCTGCAGAACTGTAAGGTTTACTCTAGGGTCTCAAAAGGGGCTCTGCAAGGCACATCCCACATACTGTTGCACAGCTATATCTCCCCTGAAAAGCTTTAGAGTTCTCTGGTTCGTCCACTTCCACGTCAGTCTGATGTAGGCTACAGACTGAGCGGTGACAGGGAGGAGAAAGGGATTGTTGCCCACGATTGTCTCCCGCCTGAGCCCCGCCAGAGCAGCACCACCGCCATGGGGCTCCCAACCATGGCCGAGATAACCCCCACTACGAGTCTCGTTGTGGAAGTACCAGAGAACCCGACGCAGTCTAGTCTTTCCACCAAATGGGAGCCCTACACTCCCATTGTAGGCCCCTACCTTATGTTGCGTGTTATGAGCTGTAACACCAACAGCAGAACGGTTATCCAAATAACAAAGAAGTGTACAACACTTGCGTTACAGCGTGTGTTTTACACCTAACGCCATTTCTAGCCACTGGGGGACCATAGGCAGGCTAGGCGAACTCATATTAATGTTAGAACATCTCTTTAATGTATTGTTTGTTTCAGATGGGCTTCTCAGCAGCCGATGCAGTGACTGGGCTGAAGCTGGTGGAGGCCGGCGTCCCCAAGGAGAAGCTGGCCTTACTGGCCGTGCCCATGGTACCCCTGCAGATCCTCCTGCCGCTCATCATCAGCAAGTACACTGCAGGGCCCCGGCCCCTGGATATCTTCTACAAAGCCTTCCCCTTCAGGTTGGCACACACTCTTCTTCGTGATTTTGTCAACAATAGGCCCATGATTTCTGGAGAGACGTTGTACACGTCTCTATACATGCACTGTAAATACCATGCTTATTCCTTCACCATTTGGTTTAGTTTTGAAACCATGTATTTTGTACTACTGTCTAAAAGACGGCTTTCAATGGTCATTTTCTGAATATCCCAACTCAAATGAATGCATGTATAGCAATCGTTTATTGACTTGGATGAGTCCACAATGAGTGCCACAACCGGTGCGGATAACCATACATATAATGATTGCAGCTGCCGCACAAAGTAGGACAAAAAGACCTCGTCCCACTGGGGCAGAACGGACAGGAGTATGTCATGAACTCAACAAGCTCCCCACACATAGCTAGGTTGATTTTAGCTTTAGCTATCTATTAGCTCTGATATCTGGAGATTAACCAAATGTCGTGTGGACCTGTGACGCCTGCAAAATAATCAGTGCAAGGAAGAGGAGGTCTTGCGGTGGTTATCCGTCATCCCAAAAATATCGTCCCTTCTCCCCATAGGTAAACCGTCTTCAAATGGTTTAAGAGGGCTTCTGAGATTGCCTTCATGGCACAACATGTTCTATGTAATATCCTAACGGTTGGTCGTGGTGTGCCTGCAGGTTACTGATCGGCTTGGGGTACGCTCTACTGGTGTGGCTGACGCCGAGCGTGAAGACGGAAGAAGGCTTCCCTATGTACTACTACTTGCTAGTGCTGTTCAGCTATGCCCTTCATCAGGTTTGATCCCTTTCTATGACCTTTTAATTGTGTCTTTTGCTTTCGAGTTGAATCCCTGTGCCAATAGGTTTTCTTTCACCTAAGGCAGGGTTTGGATAAAAGCTTGCATTGTGTCTTACTTGGATCAAGGCCAGAAAAGCAGTCAATGCCTCTGGGTTAAGGCCTCCTGTATCCAGTAACGTTTCTTGCTCATAGTTGTCCATAGTTTGCATTCAGTAACTTGGGTTGTCTAGCGATTGCGGACATTTATATTTCTCTTCCAAAGATGAGTCACTGAATTGCCAAATTAAAGAAATAGCCTGGACAAATGGCTCTCTTAAACCCTCTGTAAAACTCTGGCCCACACATGACTAGGTTATACTGTAAAAGCTCAAATGCAGGAAAAGAATACACAAGGTATAATCATAATTTTGTACTCACCATTCTGACAAGTGCATATGGAGTTATACCACTGCCTTGATTTGACCACTAGGTGGCGCTGTACAGCATGTACGTGGCCTGCATGGCCTTCCACGCCAAAGTGAGTGACCCGTTGATCGGTGGCACCTACATGACGCTGCTGAACACGGTCACCAACCTGGGAGGGAACTGGCCCTCCACCGTGGCCCTGTGGCTGGTGGACCCCCTGACCTCCAAAGAATGCCAGGGGGCCGCCGGGCAGACTTGCGGCTCGCTAGATGAGGCTGCGGTAAGTGCGAGGCGAGAGGTTGATCTGATTCTGTCTCTATGGCTGCGGGCCAATAGGCTTTCTGCTTAGGAAGGTTCCGAAACTGAGTGAAATGACCCGGAAGTATCTGTTTGAATTGTCTACATTATAAGGAAAGGCGCTCCCTGTTTCCTTTCTCATTTCCTTCCGCATAGGTTACACTGGACCATCCTTTACGAAAGGGAAGGACAATTAAAGCGAAGCAGCATGAGAACAAACGATCAACAGCACCAACAATTAACACAGCCGTACTACCTTTTAGTAGTCCATATTCGGATCTTGGTAGTTTCACCACGGTAGTCCATATCGTACACTGTTGCATAATGACGTAGCCTTGTCTGTGTGCAGTCGGATCCTATTTCCTATTTGCATTTGAACCTGAATTATCTACGTTTACCTTTCAGAAAACTTGAGTGGCTTAGGTTTTGTTTTCACACATCCTCTCCTCCTCTGAAACGCTTCTACTACTGGGGGAGGGGGGATTGAAACATTCCCTGGATGGATAGACTCGGGGACAGGTGCTTTTTCATTCCTGAGAAACGCTCTAGTTCAGATACGTTGTATGGAGTTAATAGCTGCAGTAGGAAAGGTAAAACAAAAAAATTGCAGTTGCAAAATTATTTATCCCGTTTGTCCTTGTCTCTTATCCGGTTACAACAGCTGTGTGCCAAGGAGGGAGGAGCTTGCGTGACGACGTTGGATGGCTACTACGTGGAGTCTGTGGTCTGTGTTGTGATTGGCTTGGTCTGGTGGTTGTGGTTGGGAAAGAGGATGAGGAGGCTGCAGGAAGAGAGTCCCGCGGCCTGGAGGTGCAAAATAAGCCAATAAACACAACTCTGTTTTTTGGTTTACATGAAACTCTTTTCTCGAGACACAGAGGCATTGCTCTTACGCTAAAAGCAATGTTGTCAAAACTTTCACTTGCTCACACCTTACATTCTGCTGTAGTCTTCATGCTATGGACAAAACGCACACTTTTTTCTTTTGTTTTGTCTCATCTACATGTTTTGTTAAAAGAAAAAAAAACATCTTTCAGTAAAGTCGTCCTAACTGTTTTCTTTGTTAAATCAAGGTAAACACAGTTCCTTGGAAATTAACTGACATATTTAAGATGGTTAATAAGATAATTGACTCAGGCATTTTGAGTGTAGCTTCTTTGCATTCTCTCCACCTGTGCTTTGTGATAGCTAAAATATCGACACACCGTTTCAGATCATGGTGATTGTATTTGCTCATTGCTTTGGTCTTAGTCAAAGTAGCACACAAGTATAGATTCTGTATTTGAAACCTCCTGTACTCCTGAGGCAGGTGTTCTGTGTTCTGCCTTGGTTTCTGTTTCATTGTCTGCAACCGGTTCGTTATTTAGGGTTCTTTTCTCTGAGGTTATTTGTGCCTTCCTCCAGTCATTCAGTTCAGACGTAACCGATAATGAGCCCTGATGCCACATGGATCCTTCATGTTGACTTTTTCAAGTTAATAAAGCCATAGTTGGTTACTTTGACATCCAAAAGAAAATTGATTATTTGTTTTAATAAACTTGATTTTGTTGGTTTAATTTAATCTGTAACTTTCCTACAAAATTAAATAAGCTTTACAAAAACGTTGCCGTTAAGTTTCATTATCACAGTCACATTATCAGATTTATAATCAACATGCTGTCATATTTTTGTGTATATTGGGTTCGCCCCTTATAAGTGTACCCGAGTATACTTAACTAATCTGACATTCCCATTTTAATAACTTATCACCAGCGTCAGCAAGTCATCACCTATGCCCAACTTTGGGCACTGCACATGGAGCAGCAGAATTTCCTTTAAAAACCAGTCTTTAGAAATGTATTTTAAGGGAAAATATTAGCATTTGTTCATTTTGACACTTCTGACAGCCGCCACACTTGTTTATAGTGATTGATAGATTATGGTTTCTGCTCTTCCAACTGGCATTGTCTTTTTCAGGTTTTCTATTTATTTAAATTGTAATTTCTGTTACTTTTATTTTATTGGGAGGCACCGTGTTAAAGTAAATGGGTTTTATTTACCCATTTTACTTAATTTGCTGGAATTTGCTATTTGTGTGCAAATTCAAAGGGGAATATGTATTTTTGACTTTTCTTTTCTACTGTAAAATCAGTACAAATATATCAATGTAATGCTTGGAGCTATTCTGTATAGAATATTCTGAAGGATGCAATATTAATGAGTACGAAAATCTTATATGAAATAAAAGTTTCAGATTCAGTTTCCATTCTGAAATGCGCGTAATTCTTAATTTTCTTCACCTTGCTTTGAATTTAAAAAGTTACCACAGAACACTGATGTACAGCGTTCATCTCTGCCAAACTTCCCTTATGTCAAAATTGAAACATTTGCGCAGATGTCTAGTTTTTAACACAAAAGGGAGTTAAGGGAGTTTTGAAACAGACACATTAGCTTTACTGTGACAAGTAAGCAAGTGCGAGAGGACTCATGACTATGGGAGAAATAAAATACCATTGGTTTGATTTAAATGACTCCCTCTCTTGGATCAACACATGCTATAATACACCTTACTTTTGGCTGATATGGTTACCCGGCCCTCTGCTGATTAATCAGTGTTCCAACAATCCTGCCCTCCCCTTGTTGAAACTGAATGGGTGTTTACAGGAATAGCAGCCCTTGTGGCAATACAAAAAGTGATAGCATTTTTAAATACGAGGGGTAGGATCGTAATGTCAAACCAAAGATCAATCAAAAGATTTAAGTGATCCACGACAAACATTACGAGAAGGTTTTTATTTTATTTAGGCTCATTTATCCATTTTATAGCATAGTTGATGCAGCTATTTTGTAAAACTTACTAAGACATAAAGCTTGTTCATCATCAGGTCCTCTGCTGACCAAATCTGCTTCAAATCGTAAATCGTTTTTTTGGATTAGCATCATCATTGATTTTGTTCAGACTCAGGAAGCATTTTTAAGAACGGCAGTCAAAATCACCCAGCCGTTATTTTTTTCTTCACAAAGCAAATTCCACATTCGCTTTCAAATTCAAACCGCACAGAGCACTTCGTATGTAATCCGAAACGCAGCCGGCGACTGCGTTTTAGTGCAACGGATGGGTGAAGACGTCATCGTGGTGGTATGACCATGTCATACGAAGGCTGTGGATCCCAAAACATGTTCAGTCTTACTAGGCCAGTTCTGCTAAGGTTAAGGGTCAGAAGACAAAAAGGTCAAAGGTGACCTGAGGTGAAGGTTGTGATGTGGTGGTGTTGTAGTGAGTTGTGCATGGCTGTAGCACACTGGAGTACCGTACCCCCCCCCCCCCTCCCCCCGCCCCCCACACACACCCTCCAGTACCACCGCACAACGTCCAGGACGCGACGGTAGTGAGTTCTGATGTGAGGCTCTCCAACAGTTTCATTGTCTCTAGCGTCCGTTTTTTTTTTTTTTTTTTTTTTGCCTTTTCTTTTGTATTTATCTTTAAAAATAAAATAAAATAAAACGAAGGAAAAAAAAAAAAAGAAAAATCAGAAAAGGACTAATAGCGCCCTTGGGGAGGTGGACCTCTCCCGTTGGGGAGCGCCGCCGGGTCATAGGTTCATACGTAGATGCTCCGGCCTCTTGGCGGCCTGCGGGTAGGCCGGCTGCTTGGCCTGGGCCATGCTGCCACCTGAGGGCTGGCGGATGGGCAGCGGCGCGGACGCCTCGCTCCCCGTCGTCACGTCCATCTGCTCGGGGGTGGAAAGCTCCATGGCCTGCTCCTGCGGCGCGGGACGCATCATGGCGCTGGGGATCAGGCCGCTCCGGGACCAGCACTCGCCTCCGGGGAACTTCACCGGACTGGTGGTGCGGTCGATGGAGGAGGAGGAGGAGGAGGAGGAGGAGGAACCGGCGTGGGGACGGAGGGTGAGACAGAGAAACAGGTCAGTTACGTTCGTTGGGTCACACGAGAACAGCGCTCTTTGGTGTGGATAATTACTGGTGTGATTCACAGATTTAAATCCATTTAAGCTAGGGTGTCAAGATCGGTCTCAAATTGTCGAAATTCTCTTCACATTCCGACAGTCAAATCAAATGCTCTGACAAAGAACCGCCCCCAAAAATCGTGTATCTGTTGTAGGCCTGTTAAGAAAGTCCAATCATTTAATTTGTGCTGAAATGAATGATTGGATGGCCCGTCTGTCCACCTACCTACCTACCTACCCGGCTACCTGTGTTTGCTCATGACCGGGGTCTTAGACAAGACAGCCCTATTGCTAAAGCGAGCAAGCTAGTAATGCGTTTGGAGGGAGCGGTGGGATTTATTGGTTTGATTCTTTCAAAATCTTGCTTACTCTGGCTGGTTTCTGCGAAGCGGCTAGCCTCGCTTTACGGAGGTGTCTCTGGTGCTGGACAGTGGTGTATGTGTAAAGAAGCGTTATCCCTTAGTGAGGAGATTAAAACAGGACTCACCTGAGGGGGGTTCTTGGGCTGCCCACAAATCGCCGGGGGGAGCGGATTTTTGGCTCGAAGGAGAACTTCTCTTTCATGTGTTCAAGGACAGATGGGGCTACGTACGTGAAACCCTGCATAATTAAAAGGGGCATTTTTGTTAGAACACATTATTCTACTTCATTTAAGAATGCTTGATTCTGATTGGCTGGGAGGAGGGCATTAACCCAACAATACGAATAAGAAAAAGCATAATTATTAAAGTATTTGAATTGTTTTATTATGTTGGCAAGCAAGAAGCAGAATAAACAGGATAATCACCTCAATGCAGGGCAATAAACAGTTTTATATGCCCGGCTCGCAGAAGGTAAGCCGTCCACGAGCCGGGCATATCAAACTGTTTATTGGCCTGCCTCTCGGTGATTATCCCTTACATATTTCCCATGTTCGATACCACAGACCTTGCACACCCCTGATGTGCGTTACTTTTATTTATAACTTTATAAATAATCAATCCATCTCAACATAGCCATAAACCGGCTACATAAAATAGCAGCAGATGTTAATTAGAAGTCTATTTTAGGAAGCAAAGGACATATGAGAGGTGCAGAGCAGTGTGGTGGTGGTGGTTACCAGAAAGGCTTGATTGGCACTCTCACTGAGGGTGGAGTCGTCTGGACTGTCCACTGGGGTCTGACTGGTAAACTTGGAGTCAAACTGACTCACGTCTTCGGCGGATTGCTGCAAAGGAGGGACAGCAAGTTATAGAAAGGAGGGGGGGGGGGGGGGGAGGAAAGGGTGAAGGAGAGGGGAAACAAGACAAGGAAGAAGAATTACAACCTATGTGGGGTTCAGGAATGTGAGACGTGGTGTCGGATAGAGAGGCGTGTGAAATAAGAGAAGACTGGATTACAGTTTAATGGCTAACTGTCAGGCAACTGGTTCTCAATCCAATCGAGAGATATAACCGGGACATTAAGACCCTTTCTCGTTTCCATAGAAACAGGCACAAAATAGGGACTACGATTAAAGCTCGGATAGGCAATTTATTCGATTATAGAAGCTTTATTTTTTTTTTTGTCGATATTCTCTTAACATCCCGACAGAAATCAACTAATCAAATGCTGAAAAAAACTCATCTGATTTTGGTCAGAGGCCTGTATCAAGGTCATAGACCTTGTCTAACTACCTACCCAGCTACCTGCATGCATTCCACTCACTCACTGCGCATGACCAGAGACTTCCACAGGGCTAGGCAGACCTATTGCTCAAGCTAGTGTTGTTTGTGTTTTGGGGGAGTGGCTTTCGAGGAAGGCCTGAAGGGAGGGCGTGGATTTCTTCAGTAGGAAACGCAAAAGAAATTAGCTTACTCTGGCTGGTTTCTCCAAATTGCCTCATGCTAGCTTCAAAGCGATAAAAATAAACCAACCATAATAAAACAATTAACTAACAAAACAAGGACTGGGATGCTTGGGTTACACTTGGCTCGACACATTTGGTCATCGATTTAGTGTGCAGCGTGTTCCTGTCTTTCACATGAACCGCAGGAGAATTGGGCGGGGATCCAACCAGCAACCTTCCAATTGCAGATAATGTTTGTTGTGGTTGTGCTTTGAACTCTGTGTCCTCCTACCTACCAAGAAAGGCTTAAAGGGAGGCTCCACTTTCCGAGCCAGCAAGTCGTCCCAGTTGATGTGCCGGAAGAAGGGATGGGCCTGTGGGACAGCACATGAGACTGAGTGACACCGAGCCAGGGATCCAGAGGCTTGGTTAATTTCATGGGAAGATCAAAATAGGACAGCAGCAGTATACTCTTGGTTGCATGTTTGTGTGCATAGCATACGGCCTGAGACTAAAGCTCGTTGTGCTCCAGCTAGGCCCTGCAACATCGAGTATGAGCTCACCTGGACCTCGGAAGCGTCGCCCACCATGGCTCCCAGTCGCGAAGAGGCGTTTCTCTTCAGCAACTGTCAAAAGAAAGAAATAAACATGTATAATCTATATAGGATTATGAAAACAACTTGCAGAAAAAAACAAAAAATGCAGGTTACCCGTTTGAGGAGATCTCTCGCTTCCTGTGTGAGGTAGGGTGGCAGGTTCAGCTTGCACTTCAAGATTTTATCAATCGTCTTTTTTCGGTTTTCACCTGTGAACGGTGGCTAAAACGAGAGGCCAAAGAAAAAGAAGGCGATTCAAATACAGTCCAATTACAAGCAATAACCCTCGGCTGGTCCGTGTTGCGGGTGTGTGACGCACCGCTCCCGTGAGCATGTCGTACATGAGGGCTCCGAGGCTCCACCAGTCCACCGCTCTGTTGTGCCCGCTCCTCATCAGGATCTCCGGGGCCCTGTGAACAATAGGGGCCCCACACGGGTCGGGTTATAGCCCCGTCAGCAGATTCGCACTCATAGTGTGGGTAGGAGGTTGCGGGCGCATGTCCCATGTAAATAGGGGAGAATAGGGGCCACACACACACTCAGACACACAGAGAGACACAGAGAGACACAGAGAGACACAGAGTTTTCCCTAACATTATGAGGGATGAGTAGTGGGTAGTTAAGTTAGGGAGTGTGGGGCTTACATGTACTCGATTGTACCACAGAATGTATGGGTGACCGTTCCGTCGTGAATTGACTCTTTACACAGCCCAAAATCGGTCAACTTCACGTGGCCTGGGAGAAAGAAATAACAACATGTCAAGTTATTTTCCACTCTCTCAGCACAGCAAGAATTGTGGATTTTGGTTCTGAAGGAATTTGAATGCATGCTGAACTCAACCCACCGTGGCTGTTGAGCATAATGTTCTCAGGCTTCAGGTCTCGGTAGATGATGCCCTTCTGGTGCAAGTGGCCGAGAGCCATGGAGATCTCTGCCAGGTAGAAACTACAACAACAACAACAACATTACCATGAGGACACACTCAACAAAAAATGCATTTCCAGCATACAGAATCCGCAAGATGATCGCAAAAGTGGTGATTGTAAAAGCACACTCACCAGGCAGTGTCTTCCATGAAGATGCCTTCTCTCTCAAGTTGCATAAAAAGCTCTCCTCCTAAAAAAAAAAGCAACACAACCAGGGTCATACATTGTCTAGCAAACACGTATCAATTCTTTAGATGTTCCCACAGACGCCCTTGAATAATGTCCTGCACAAGTGTGAATGAAATAGTCATCAGCCCCGGGGGTCCTGACCTGCTTTGTGATTGAGGCCGGTTAAAGGAGAATCTTCTTTATATATTATTATTATTAAGGGTTGTGAATTTGACCTGGAATAAAAAGTAGAAAAATACACTTCTTGCAACAGACAGAAGGGGCAGAAGCTTGTAGAACGAAGGCCTACCAATGCCTTGAAAGAAGAATCAAACTAGTGTTTTCCGGAAAATTATTTTGACTGTGAAAGCAGAAGCAGTGGCTGGAACATTGTGGTAAACATAAACTGCTGCGGCCAAGAACAAACACCACGATTGGCCGAGGCCCTAAAGTGGGACTCAGGCAACCTGTCTGGATTTAAAGATCAAAAGAGTATTTTTAAACTTTAACAAGTCTCTTTCCAAAATGAGAAGGTTGAAGATATTTCAATCCCCCCAAAAAAGGAAAATAATTTCCACACATATCTTTTTTTATAACCCATATTTGTTTAACAGCAACAGGGCAAGTGTGTGTTTTATTTCACCAAAAGTAGTCCAATGTATTGACACAGTTCACACACCAGAGTTCTGCTCAATACAAACCCTGGAGAGCAGACATTCTTCAAGGGCACATTACTGTTTGTTGCTAACTAGAGAGGGAGGCCGTGTTGAACCCACACACAACCCCTATCTGTATTTAGAGACGCTTAAGGTCTAAAATGGCTGAGCGGGGACTCGGGAGACAACGGAGAGGCAGAAAGAATTTACAACCATACATCTTATTGACTGGTCTCCTTGGGGGGTGTAGAGTGGTGTGTGTGTGTGTTTGTCAGAGAGAGAGAGAGAGAGAGTGTGAGAGCTCTTGAAGTGTGCACACCAGAGTATATTTGTATGGTCATTTAAAAGTTTGCACTCCTATTTTAATGCGATTTGATGCATGTCCATAAAAGTGGGCGTGTGTTGCTCTGTACTGACCACTGAGGTACTCCAGAATCAGGTAGAGTTTGCCTCCTGTCTGGAAGGCATAGATGAGGTCCACGATGAAGGGATGCTTCACCTCTTCCAAGATATTGCGCTCTGCCTTTGTGTGCGCAGTGTCCTTTGCGTTTCGTACAATCATAGCCTGTGGGAACAATGTGAAATCACATTTGAAAAATTAGTTCTGCACATGTCAGCAAACATATGGGTAGTGTTGGCCAGATCAAAGCAAAAAGAAATATGCATTTCCCTGTCTATCATTACCCGGTGTGACAGTGACAATATGACAGATACATGTATGGGTACTGAATATTATTATTAATAGAGTATTATTGCACATCATTTGGTTAGGTACAAAGAACAATGACGAAGCAGAGTGGCACAAAATTGGCGTCATGTCATTACGGTCCTTTAAGACCATCAAGCACAGGCAGCTGACTGTCAGGAACACCCGTATAGGCTGAGAAAGTGCTTTACATGCCAAGGCAGCATCAGTGAAGTGGCACGAATAGAACTATAGTATATTAGTGTTCAAGTCCTACCCCGAACAGTATGATTTAGGGGGATAAAGCTAATATTTGCAGACAGAGTAAACATGGACAAATTGTGATTTGTGATCATTTTTGCTTATGCAAATTTGTTTTTGAAGTGGCAACAATGAATATCAATCAGAGGATGCATGTATCTTGCCTGGAGTAAATAGTGGTAAGAAAAGGTCAGTGGCAAAAAAAACATCTAAGTTACCTTCTTTAAAACCTTCATGGCAAATATCTTGCCTGAGGCAGCACCGACAACCTTGCGAACCTGAAACACCTGCACAAGACATGGAATCATTAGTTGGTGTTGCCTTTGCAAATGGCAGTGTTTCAATCATTGATGCAATTTAAAAAGCTCTTCCCTAGCGCTGTCAAGACTCGTTTAGAAACAAGCATTGATTTTGAATCAAGACTCCCAAAAATAATTCTTGAGATACCAAAAGATTCACACTTCTAGCCTGTACAGTGTGAGTTCTAATCGAGGCATGTCACCTTCGTAGCACCACTAGTACCTTTCCGTAGCCGCCCTTCCCCAACACCCGAAGGAGCTCAAAACATTCCGGTCTGATATTCTCTGTCCCTCGGTTGACGTTGTCCTCTGATATCTCGATCTTCTCGCAGTCATCCATGTTGCTGCAATAGATTCAACAAATCAGTCATTAATATCATTATTACTTATTTGAGAAAAGTGAGAAAACCATATAATGCATGTTCTCTGCCCAACACACCACAGTAGCTAGCACTTACAACTCAAAGCCGCTGCACTGGTCCATGAAGTCGTTGATCTGGGTCTAATCCAGGCAGTGGAGAAAACAAAACAAAACAGTGCCATTTAAACAGTTTCCTTCTGTTCCACTATATAGCATAGCACATAATATAACGTAGATAACATAACATAAATGTTGACAGCGACAGAGCGTCGGTGTCTAACCATTTACACGTAAATATGTTCTAATGGAATATATGTTGTGTTTTGCTATGGAAATAAAAGGGGTTTAACGGTGGGTGTTCGCGGCAGCTGCCCAACCTGTCACACTGATTTTAGCCTGATGCAAGATATTCAGCAAGAAAGGATGTGCCCAGGTTATCACACAGACAAATGACAGCTGTCATGTTGCAGACCCAGGAACGCACTAAAAGCTTTACCAACATCAATGTCGAGTTGCTTATTGTAAAGGCTGTCCTGGGGGAAACAGACCCGAGTGTTGAACGTGGGATGAGGTGTACAGAGGACAGTGATCGGGTTGGTTCTGTCTGCAGCTCTACTTGCGCAAATAAACTGTTGCACACCAACAAGTGACCAGGGCTCGTGTCTCCCTGCACACCAACAAGTGACCAGGGCTCGTGTCTCCCTGCACACCATGAAGAAACCACGGCTCATGTCTCTCTTTACTGAACACCGTGAAGTAACCACGGCTCATGCCTCCCGGCACAGTAAACGTGCAAACTAAACGCCGAAGAGCCAAATCTGACAGCACTGGTTTAGCCCAATGAAAACAAAACGAAGCGCCGCATTTAATAGACCGTTGCTTTGGCCGAGTTAAAAGCCTTCCCTGACAGCTGACAGTTGAGTTACACTTTCTAAAACGGCAGCAAATTAGCATAATGGGCTTCCAGTGCTACTGTAACAGGCCTGAGCCCGGGGAAGCGGGCCTCGTACGCCGACCAGCAGCCTACCGAGCTAGCGGCTACACATAGGAACAACTGCACCTAGAAAGGGTTTCATTAAAGTACCTCCTCAATCTCATCGTCGGAGACATTTTCCTCCGGCTGATCCAAATCGATGTCGAACACCCCAGCCATGGCTGCGTTTGATTCAGATTGCTGACTCGCAAACCGAGAGAATAGCTCGGGTTCCCCACCTCATGGACAAACACACGTCGCCGCCATAACCGGCTACTACACTGAGCATGCGCAGTGCGCACCATCCAGAAGGGGCGGTGACCTGGGATGAGAGCTGAAGGAGTATGCTTGCGTTAATGTACTGTTGCATGCATCTCTGAAAGTTGGCAGATACTAGGGCTTTGCTCCATGATCTGCTCGTTATGTTAAGCATAACGATTAATAGATCTACGATCCTTGACTGAAATTTTGATAAAAACCAATAGGATATGTTTTGCCTTTAATTGGGCGGTTCGTTCAGTAGAACCGGATCTTGCATCCATGCTCTCGAGACAACGTATGCAGGAAGTGCCCGTGAAGCGCACCAGTTTCAAAATACGAATTCGGCGTCTGTATCAGTCATTTCTTTTATGTGACAACGAACAGCAGTGGCGTAAACCAAGGTGTGTTGGTCTGGTCACCTCTTCGGCAAGATGTCCATCGTAACGGTACAGCTCGGACAGTGCGGTAACCAAGTGGGCCAGGAGCTGTTTGATGTGATCTGTAAGGACGCCCGCGACGGACAGAAGAGGGGTTACAGCGACGCCAGCACCGCGCGCTTCTTCCATGAGACGACCACCGGCGGTAGGACGGCTGTTTCTGCGGCGTTGCGGATCATGATTCGACTATTCATCGTTTGTTTTGGGCTGTCACCTGTCAGTCACCGTGACAGCTGACGCTATGTTGCCAGATCTTGCAGGGAAAAACATGCAACGTCAGCCCGCAAATTAAAACTTAAGGGCTACGCAGAGCTCGTAATATTCGCCTCCTGCGCTCCCGTATGAACATGATGGTGCCAGTCTCACCACGGCAGGAGGCTGGGGATATAACTACACTGCGATCCAGACATGGACGTAAACAACCCCGAATGAAACCGCCGAGGTGACAGAATAAGTGGATTTAAAGGGTATGTTTCTTAGAATGTCCCAAAAAAGTACCAGTATGTCTTTCACGAGGGCACATGCGTGAGTCTTGAAATAACCGATTCCACATTGTTTTAAACTTAAGTGGTAAAAACGGACCAGGGTAGATTCGTCCCCAGCTGTTTGCGAAGTGCGTCTCCATAGCGACCCGGGTTCATTCACGTTCATCGTGACGTCAATCGTGTGCACTCTGTTTAGATGATGCATTGGGTTATGGTTGGACCTACAACTGCTAATGTACTTCTCATCTAATCTTCCTTCGAAGATGCATGCTTCTCTCGCAGGATCTTGTAACAATGTCAAACATGGAGAACATCAACACGCTTGGCTAGATGTCACCATCTACTCATATTACCTAGTCAATTATTAATACATAATTAATGCTTTCTTCTTCTCTCCATGTTTGTGTAAATCTAACAGACTTAACCGCAAGGGCTGTGCTCATCGACATGGAGCCTAAAGTGATCAACCACAGCATGAGCAAGGCAGCCAAGTCGGGCAGGTGGAGATATGGGGAAAAATCCCATTTTAGCCAGAAACAGGGTTCTGGCAACAACTGGGCAAACGGGTAAGCACCATCTACCCAAAAACCAATGAGCTCATCTTTTTTGTTCACAATAAATTACCGGTCACAGTAACAAAAAGATCATGGAGGAGCACCAATATTGTTGTCAAACATCGCTGCATGTGCTATTAGGGCCTGATCACTGCACACACACACAACAGGTATTTTTGTGTCCTGCTATAGCTACTGTGTCCATGGTCCACGGCACAGAGAGGCCATGGAAGACCTGGTGAGGCGGGAGGTGGAGCGCTGTGATAGGCTGGCCGGAGTTGTGACTATGATGAGCGTGGCGGGAGGCACGGGGTCCGGGGTGGGCACATATGTCACGCAGTGTCTCCGAGAAGTCTACCCCAACTCCTTCATCCTCAACCACCTCACCTGGCCTTATGACAGCGGGGAGGTAGGGCTGTTGTGAGTGTACACTTGTTTTGACTTTTGTTTATTTATGTGTGGAAGACAGGGTGCAAATATTATGATTGGATGTTATGGTGAAAACAAACAAATGAATACTCAGTACCGAGCAAGCTTTTTTTTTGAGTTAAACCGTCAGGCTAGGTTCTTTGTTCATATAAGAGAGCATTGCTTCATATTTCATGCTGAGAAAAATGGGAGTCTGGAATGTTATCTATCTAATCTTAAATTTGTGGATCAATGTCATCACTGCATGTATAGCCGTCTCTCATTTAGAATGAAATGTAAAAACATAGTGTGACCTTGTCCTGTCAAGGTTAATTCCTCCTCCTCCTTCCTCCAGGTCATCGTGCAAAACTACAACTCGGTGCTGACGCTGTCTCACCTCTACGGGCTGTCGGACGCCATCCTGGTGCACGAGAACGACACCGTGCACCGGATCTGCGCTCAGCTGCTCAACATCAAGCACATATCCTTCGGGGACGTCAACAGGGTCATCGCCCACCAGCTGGCCAGTGCCCTGCAGCCCGCCCTGACCACCGACTCCTACGGGGACTACAGCAGAAACCCCCTGGGTGAGAGGCGTGCGAAAGGCGTGTTCACTTGAGACGCAGCCCCTCTCCGTTGTGCGGTACGGCTCGGCATGGCAAAAGAACATTGAGAGCAATGAGACGCTCCCTGGATATATTAGCGCTATAAGTCCTTCATGTTGATTATCGAAGCTATGGACAAAATATCAATGCTAAAGCGTATATGCTATGAGATTAATGTGTTTTGTGAGCTGGGCTCTCTTTTGAAACTCCTCCCCAGGTGAGCTGGTGAGCAGTCTGGCTTGCCACCCGGAGTACAAGCTCCTGAGTGTGTGCAGCATCCCGCAGGTGGCCAGCTCCTCCATGGCTTACAGTGTGTTCAGCTGGCCAGGCCTCCTCAAGCACCTCCGGCAGATGCTCATCTCTAACACCAAGATGGAGGAAGGCAAGTTGGCTCAAAACAATTAAGAACATAAAATACATTGCGCTGTTATCTATATGATTTCATATGTTATTATGGTATATAATAACGCATGTATCGTTATGATATCTAGCTCTTTGAATGTTTTACATCACACTGGCACATCTGGTTTCATGTTCTGAAGATGATATACCCTGGGGAATGGGATGTAGGTGGTTGGTAGATGATGTCAGACCAGTGCAGCGAACATGAGATGGAGGGCAGGAAGTGTTCACTGGATATACATACACTGGATATGTTTCTTGGGGGTTGATGTTGTGTTCAAGCGTTATGGTTGAACGATATGATGCTCTGTAGTAGCAAGACCAACTTTAATAAGGCTGTTAATGTTTTGTTTTGGTTTACTAGGGGTACAACCAACCTGAAAACTAAAATCATTCACTCAACCAGGCGAACACTAGATGAATCGTTTTTTGTTTTTTTTGGGGAACCCAGCCACACATGAAAACGATATGCCCCCTCTAAGTCTACTGCCTCGACAGCGGGTAAATCGTAAATATTGTCTTATAAATCAGTCTTGATAAACCATATGGGTTGATTCCAAATTTTTTTTGTAGTATCTGGTTCCACAGAGTATACGTAATAGCACTGTTGCTCGACGTTTTCCATTTCACTTCCGGCCCTTCATCTGAAGTTCGGCACCACTTGGGTTTATTCAATTCACAGTGAATTCAAAATACCTACTACCATTATTCAAAAATAATCTATGTATATATATATATATATATATATATATATATAGTGAGTACATTTATATTATTCTTAATATACTTTGCTAAAATTTGATCTAAAGTTTGATCTATAAATATGTAAGTATACAAATACTTATTTGGCTATAATATTCCTCTCTATATATTTTCTACAGGCATAGACTGGCAGGTGCGGGCCGCTCCTGTCCACTGTGGTGGTACTGAGTTGGCTCCCAGCTTTAGAACAACTGGTTTCAACAGGTCTCTGGCCAATCTGCTCATACTGAGGGGGAAAGATGTCTTCAGTGCAGAAGCTGGTGAGCACTTTCTTTAATACAACTGCTATACAAGATCGTAATATATCAGTTTTTTTCAACTAAGAAATCCAATACACCTTTTGTAAAAAAAAAATAAAAAAAGCATATATTTTATTTTTTGAAGAATATCTAACCAGAAATTCTAAAATAAGTGATGTTCAGAATTTTACTTGAATTGAAAAGTGTAATTGAGTTAAGACTCCCAGACTGAAGGAATTTATAATCTGATATAAACCTCAGCTATCCTGTAAGGATTTAAGATTTTAAACAAGACTTCATTGAACATGACCATACAGGGTTTATAAAAGCGAAGCACTTAAAATCAGGGGGAAAGCCACTTGCTGCAAAACAAGCATGTTGGAGGTTGTGTGATCGCACAGAGACAAACCACTCGCATATTATATGGAATTGTTAGAAGATAAAGAAAGGTACAGTGGAAACACTGTTAACCAGGATGGTTGCATATAGTTCAAAATGGTTAATTATATATGTGCAACTGTGTGAGTGTTATGTAATTAGTATGAACATCTGACTGATCTGTGAAAACAACAACTCTATCAATATTTTCTGATGTTTTTATTTGTTTGTCTTTGTATATGATAGTTGTATTGTTTACAATTAACCTGGACACATCCATAGTTAATGCTGATGAACAAAGATTTAAATAATGGGAGCAGTAAATTCCCATTCTCTTACTTATATACTACAATACAATATTACTATTGACACTTCCAAAACGTTTTTTTTATTCTGATAGTCTCTCCAGCCTTCAACCTTGGAGGGGCTCAATCTTACTGTGAAAACCAAAATAAATGTATAAAGAAAGTGAATACTTTAGTGTTAGATATATACATATTTGTATCCCCTGCATATTTTAGAACATGAAAAATGTTTTCAGATCATTTCTATGAAGCACAGTGGCGCTGTAATAAACACGGAATAGGCGTAGATCGTCTCAAGCACGCTCTTGTCTAAAGAAAACCCAACAATGTGTGTATGTTTACAGATGGATTTCAGGAGGCAGCGCTCTACACCTCATGGCTTCCACCCAGAGAGGCTTTCAGCATGTGGAAATCCCCCGTTTCCTTCAATCAGTACGAGAAGTCTGCTACGCTTGTCAGCAACAGCCAAACTCTGCTGAAACCTCTTGATAACATGGTGCGAAAGGCCTGGAACATGTTTGCTTCAAGGTGGGTGTTTCCTTATACACAAACTGCAAATCAAGTTCCACTTACATTTAACCAAATCACTATAACAAAATGCATTTCATCTGCGGAAGGTGGCTAGGGGAATGAAATTTATTTATTTATCCCAAAATATTTTCTTCAATGTGGAAATTATATTATATTTTACGAAAAATTTCACATTTGTGTTTACGGTTTATTTCTTTTTAAATGTTGCAGGGCATACATCCATCAATACACCAAGTTTGGGATTGCAGAGGAAGACTTTCTAGACAGCTTTACATCTCTAGAGCAAGTAATATCCAGCTACACGCAACTGTGCTAGCCTTGGACTCTCAAAGCCAGTTACCTACCGGGCTGTCTCTGGTAATAGTGGTCTCCTTTGACAGTTGCGTGCATCCAAAACTAAGAACTGTGAACTTAGTAACAGATTGTATTTAGGAATGACATTTTTCATGAATTGTTTTTTATTTAATTGTGATGGATTGACAAGTAAACATTTAATGTTACTCAAGAGTACTGTATTTTAACAGCCCTTTCAAAATGCTGGTTATTATCAACATCCAATAAATCAAACATAACTTTTCTGTACTACTTCAATAAGGTACAATATCAAGCCAACTCCTAAAGTGGACTTGTAAAGGTCCATCCAAAACAAATGGATCAATGTAGAGTCAAGTCAACACAGCAATCTGTGGACAAAGCCGTTGGCCCAGAACTTCAGCCAGCTTACAGACCGTTGTTGCCGTGACAATAGAGCAGCCAACACCAGTCTGATAAGCTAGCTGACGGGACGGGAGAGAGCAAGGCGCCACTGGGAAAGTGGAGGAGTCCTGTCCGTACAGGACAGACATTGGTGATTTAGTCAACAAAGTAAAAGTACAGAAATATACTTGGGTTGCCTTTTGAAGGCAAAAGGTCAAAGCATATATACTACTCAACCCTAGATGTGGCAGTTAACATATTAGTATTACTGGTAGTTTAACATTGTAAGACTGCTTGCATACTAATCCAAGGTAGTGAATTTGTACCTACCTCTCAGGTGCCTTCATCTGAGGATTTTACACAAGTTAAATGATGACAATCTTAACCAGCAAGCAGCTTACGAGGGGAAATACGTACCAGTTGACTTACCGTCGATGGATGTCCATCAAAGATTCAAAAATACAATAAAAATCTATTCCAAAAAACTCAGACATGGAAACCAGGGCAATGATTAAGACATTTTATATATGCTTTGATCAAGGTTCAATCTAAATGTACAGAACAAATGGAACAAGTAAGCCAAGAGAACAATGTTACTTTACAAATGATATCACCTATTCCTTGTTATGTTTTGAGTTCCGTTATATCCAGAAAGACCATGAGAATAGAAATCCATGTGCACGCACCCCCCAAAAAAGATAGTTATTTACAGGATGTGCAAGCCATCAATACTACATAGTCCTGACTCGATATTGCTTCATTTTTTTTTTTACCATTTCTAAATATATACGACAGATCCCATAAACAAAACAAATGGTTTGTCATGTTACAGAGGATAACATAAGGTTAAATTTAAACCTTGAACAAATGAAAAAATATATAATAAACGCTTAACCTTATTCAAATCATCAGCACATTGTATCCACGGATCAAGCTTAAAGACTGTCCATACCTTGCACACGGGCACAAAAAACAAATTAAATACAAATCAAGTAAGTAAGTATCAATTAAGAACTGTGTTCAATGCATGTGGGACCCTCCCATCTTTGCATAAGGCATAGCAGCGGAGCAGCCCGCTGCCGCTTCACATCTGAGGTCTATGAAAGGGTTAGTCTGTTGCTAGAGACGGACATCTTCGTATCAGCAGGAGTGGGACCAATCACACAGAACACAAATTAAGAGATGAGTGGCTGGCCGAGGGAGAGATAGTGTTAGGGTTTTTGGAGGAGGAGCGCGGGAACCCTACAAAAGTCGAGGAGGGACAAACAAGAACTAACAGCATACACACACACACACACACACACACACACACACACACACACACACACACACACACACACACACACACACACACACACACACACACACACACACACACACACACACGTATTCTTCAAAAGAACGCAGAAAACAATGGTGCCTGGTTTGGAGCCTCTTTGAGCATGGGACTAGGGTGAGGTTTGCTGTTTAGTTGTCGAGAGACCCCCTGGAGAAGGAGAGGAGGCGGGGGGGCAGTTGGACCGGTCGCCGGGGCAACACGTGTCCAATGGGCTCTGTCCTTCCAGTCGTGGGTTTCGGACGCCCATCATCACTTGGTCTTCTCCTCCGAGTGTCTCCGCTGCTGCAGCCGCTTGCCGTAGCTCTGCGCCATGGAGTTCACGATGGAGCACACAAAGTACACCACCATCACCAGCACCACCTTCTCAAACACCCACGACAGCCAGTTCTCACCCTGCATGACCAAGAGGAGTGGTGGACGGCAAGGTTAAAACATTACACGTGGATGATGCTGTAACATTGCTTCTGAAAAAAAAATACCCATTACCTCCCAGTGTGCGCGGCAGCAACACAATACCACTCATGTGCGATCGATGTGTGGGTTTTTAGAGACTATGAATACCATGATACATGGTTGCAGTGTTTCCCTTTCAGGGACCTGACCAACGTTTTAATTTGTCCTACCAGTTTAAAAAGCGAAGCCATAATAGAAACAAGCCATGTTTATACTTGTTTATGAAGCATCCAGCAAACAACGACTGGAAATGGGGTTTACCCCCCGCAACCGTTGCTCCATTTCAGTCAACACTGGAGCTGTATGATTACATTCACTTATCAAAGGGTCTGTAAGCAGAACAGGCTGCTCTAATTTCAGCATTTTAAAGTATGTTTTTTTGTTAGCGATTTTGTTCTGATGATAAAACAACGTAGTGTTTTGTGATTCTTCATTTATCTAAATAAAAAAAAATAAAAATAGCTTTACTAATTGTTAAAGATATTTCTTTACAACACTACTCACAAAGAATACAGCATTAAATTCAGCCTTGTATTATATGCTACTCCTGTTGCCCATCAGGACGTGCTCTCCTCTTTAGGATGAACATGTGTGGATGTCCCTCAAATGGAGCTGGTGTGTTCCTAATGGCTCAATCATTAGGAACACACCCCACTCTTGCGTTGGCAAGAGTGGGGTGTATCTTTGTTCTTACCGCGGGCGTGCCTTCCCCTGCGTGGTGCAGCTTGTTCCACTGGGCATCCAGGTACTGACGGAAGGGCTTCTGGAGAGCTGGTCCCACCCTGGGCACAGACCTAAAGACACACACAGCCAAGAGGGAAAGAGAATAATGCAAAAGTCAAGCCACTCACCCATTGAAGCCCACTTCCTCTATTTGCCAGCTCCAAACTGGAGGTTCAGGTCCTTATATCCAGCCCGCTGTCCTCTCCCCAAGACACCCAGTTCCAGTATGGGTAGCTTCCCTGATACGGCTGTACCGCTCCTCCCCCATATGCTACATGGAGGTCCTGGTTCAGAGCCCTCCATCCAACCACTTGGAGCTTTGCACAGAGGCAGGCAGCAGAATGGAATGAAACAGAAGCTTCTCAGCCCTGCTTTTATACCCCTCAAGTCTCTACAGGAGTGTGTGTGTGTCAGCCCCATCAACCAGGAAATGAGTCGCCATGATGTCATCGCCATTACCACCATCGCTGCCTTCTTGGTGGAATCAGGGCGTGTTTATACCCTTATATGGTAGGATGGATTAGCTAACTAGTGATACAAATTAATCATTTGTATCAGTTAGTTTATTATTGGGTTAAAAAAACATGGGATAGAATTGTATAAATGTGAATTTTCGGGGGATTAACAGAATTTACATCACTGTAGTCTTATATTCTTGTATCGTCGTCAAAAAAAACCTTTTAGATTTGAGCCGACTAAGCTAAATAGGTAGACATTTTATTTACTTCTTCACTCAAAGCTTAATAGGATAATAGCAGATGTCAAACAAAACAAAGCCTGAGTCACTCTCAATCTTCTAAACGTCTACACAAGAAGAAAACATTCAATCTACTCCATGAGCTGAGTCAGAATCGGAGCCCTGTATCACATCAGAGCGACTCATCTAGAACAAGGCGTGTTCACTGTAACAGATAGAACTTATTTCCAATAAAACTTATCACAGAGGAAACAAACAGTAAGCCATGATACAGAACAAAAAATGGAAAGCGTCATCTTATCACTCTCACCAAGCATTGTATTAGTAATACTAATAGGCCCACTGGGTCCCTTGAAATGTATGCTTTTTCACTTGAAAGCTTTTCCATATTTTACTTTTTCATCCAAGCAATGTTTGAAGAGGTTATTTTCATAAGTCTATTAGCCTGTATGTTAGTGTATGTCAATCAAATCAATCCTGAAAGTTACCAAATCTACAATCAAGTGAACCGAGAGAGGTGGGAGTTTATTTGTTCCTCAGGTTCGCTTCCTGGGAGAGATGGCCCTGTCTGAGAGAGGAGCATACTGAGCTTGAACCCTGTTCCTGGTTGGACCTCACACACGCCCTTGACCACCAACGCAGAAACTTACCGACGACAAAGAAAATACCTCTGCGTGGAACGGCCAACTCAAACAAGACCCGTCGCCGGTGCGCAGCCATCTGCTAATTGTTTTCGAACATACTTCCATCCACAAAACCAACAAAGAGATGTTGAGTCAGCAGCACACCTAGGCCGATCACTCGCTTTCACACAAAGGGCAGGGGAGCGACTTACCCTATAAGTGACACCATCTGCTCCACTATGTGCCTGCTGAACGTGATGATGACAAACAGTTTCTGCAGGGAGACGGACCAATACGAGGGGATTAGCTTTGTTACTTCCCAGTCAATAACAAAACCTTGGGGAACAAAAACAGGTCTGCCGTTACAGAGATGACACATGATTTACAACTGGGATTAAAAATATCCTCTATTTCAGAATGAGATGGGTAAAAATAGGATTTTATGCTTAGTAATCGTAACTGCTTAACGGTTGGTTCTGCAGCGCTGTGAGGAAGAAAGAGGGAAGTTATGACTGAGACATGATGCATGACAAAGTTGAATTCCATGGTGGAATAACTACCAGGATGAACCATCATAGTGAACAAGATAAGGCTTGGTGGGAAATGAGTTAAGGAGAGTTGGCTGGTGGGGGGGGGGGGCTTGTGTGTTTCTTGCGACTACAAAAGGACCAGTCTTGAAAAAAAAACAGAGCAGACTGTTGGCGATGAAACTGATTAGCTTTGAATAGCATGACGCATGCCCCCCACGACAGCAACCCTAATACAGGATATGACACGTGTTGAAAAGTAGAGGGTTCAAGGTACAGAAAAACAAAAGAAGCCCCACAGCCTTGTTCTGTTGGTCTGCTCTGCTTCCTGCCCTGATGTCTGCCTCCTTCCAACGTCCGATGCACATCCTCCTCAACACGATGCTGGGGGGGGGGGCCTTTAGTGTCGGCTCCTTTTGTAAGCTCTGTGTTCCTCAGTGAGATCCCTGGGTGGTACCAAGTTGACGCGGGTAGATAGGAGCTCGGATGGGTTCAGAATCGCACGGCGACTCACGCTTAGACACCCCCTCCCCTCCCCTCGGTCTAGGCTGATGTTAGTCACTGTGGTAGACTCAACACTAGACTTGGTAATTAAAGTGACTCGGAGGGGCTACTTTTCCTTCATGGAGCCCTGGCTCTTGTTACGGAACCCCCAGGAGCGCCGTCTTTCAACTGTCGGTTCTATATATGGTTCCAAAGGCTGCGCACATCTAGGAACCCCTGACAGAATAGGGTACCAGCGAAGGTCGACCCAAAAGCGTATGTTTGGAAGTTTTAGTCTCCCACTTATGATCTTAAGTGCTACTCTTGTTGTCAGCCTTCATTTTGAGGTTCTTCTAATGTGACACCAGAATAAACACTCTTTTCCCCTAAAATGTTTGTTTTTAAATGCAATTTTAGTTGGAACTGTGTACAGAGTGGGGGAAGGGAGAAAGACAAAGGTTGCATGCAGTTGATATGGGCACACCATCTACCTGTATGTGCATCTTGACGATAGCCTTCCCAATCAGCGTAGCGCCAAAGAAGGTCCAGAAGGGGACTAGGAAGTGACCACAGGTGATCCCAGCCAGGTCAAACAGAGGGTTGGGGATCTGCGAGAAAAAGAAACGTGAGAAAAAGTTCAATAGAGCAGATTCCAAGTAATGCTAAAGAGCTCCACAAGCATTTCATAGTTCTTGTACCAAGTTTAAGAGCTTGTAACAACTTACTGAAGCACAGGCCAGGATCCCAAAGAATCCCACTCTCTGCACCATATTCTGGACTCCCATCTTGGCTCTTGTGAGGAAGTCCTGCGAAACACAAAGCAACGTCACGATCGCCGTGTGATTACCGCACAGCCTACAATTTCACCTAGCATTTTTGGACTTTCATGGCATTAAGTCTCTAGGTTACATTTCAAAACACATTTTCTTGAACGAATTTTAGTTCTGCTTTTCTAAAAGACTTACCGAAAACACAGAATCTTTTTGGTATCATTACAAACAGAAACGGGCCAGCACAGCTGTGCAGGGTTTGGGTCTACACCCCTGGGGGTGGTGAGTTGTCTGTGGTTAGGTGCTAAAGATCAGAGACTTTGCAGGAGTTTAGGCATTCCCAAATACCAGCATCTGACAAGTAAGTCTTCACTCCGTAACCACATAAATAGCCCTTTTTCTCGAGTCGCCAGTTTTGGCTCCGTCGAAAATGGGCCATTTGGTACTGTTGGTTATCTTTGTTCACCAATGCAATAGTGACACATCCCTTACTGCATCATGTACTGCATCCTCTTTTGATATGGTTTTAATGGGACACACATGTCCATGTGACAGAAATAAAAGTTATTTTTTTAGGCTACCATTTGCAAAGTAATCAGTGTGCTCATATTTGAACTGCTTTTCAAACAAGATTTTAAAAACAAAAGTATTTGGTTGCTGTAAATCAAGATAGATACCCTAATGACACAAAGATCTTAAAACAAAGAAATCTGATAACAAATGCATGGACTGGATATATCCTCAATACTTTCATCATAATTTAAGTCCTGTGTGCTTGCCCCTAAAGCTTCCTCGGCAAAGGAGGTCATGCAGACCGTGTCCATTCTGCTGACTCAGACCAGTCATGTGAGCTGTGCTCAGACAAAACTGTCCGTCCTTCAAATTAGAGACCGGTGAAAAGAGAGTGAAGGGTGTGGGGGGGGGGGGGGGGGGGTCACGACATGAGGGATGATTAAAGAGAGCTGGGCTGAGGGTGACTCACCCCCCTCTCCCCAAGCACATTTACTGGAAGGCACAGGGGGAGGGAGGGCCCTTCACTGAACATGCATGACATTTCAAACCCGATCCCCACCTAGATGTAATGAATTCAAGCCCTATGGTCAATGGTGCTTTACAGAGGGGTGATACGATCACATGATGGGATTAGAACGACGAGTGGACCACAGTCATTTAGACCAGCATGCAGACATGGCACCGCGTGGATGTGAACAACTAGAAGCCATGTCTTTGTGCCACTTTGCATTAAATGGTGCACAGTGAGGGGTTGGACGTTGCTGTTGGGCTGATGAAAAACCTGGACTATTTGAAGAGTTGTATACTTAAATTCCAAAAAAACAAAAACATTATACACCAGAAACTCGGATATTACAAGAATTGTGCACTGCATTGTTTTCGTGTGTACATGTGTGTGACTCAGACCTGGGCTGTCTGTGCCTGCTCCAACATCTCTTCAAACTCCTCATAGTCCTCGTCGTCTGGGTCGGCTCCTGACTGGCGGGCAGCTCTAGCCATGAAGTACGGAGGAAGCTCACCAATGGCCGTGCCTGCCCCCTTTAACACACCAGGGCACGCACACGCACACACACAAAACACAAACACACCGACACACCAAAAGTTGTTGGCCCACAAACATATTTGACTGCTTTTGTACACATTTCATATTTACATTTAACATTCTTACAAGTCTTACATTAAGAGCGAGGGAGGGTATTTGATTTATTTTAGAAGCATTTCTTGTCACATTTGTTGAAACTCTCTTTATATCCTGACAGCAGTCAATAAATCAAATGCTTGGGAAAAAGATAACAGAAATCTGTGGCTGTCACAGGCCTGTAATAAGCCCAAATCATTTATTTTGGCCAAAATGGACTGATTGGATAGCCTACCTGGCTGACTACCAACCTAGCATGCTTCCTGCGCACACGCTGCCCGTGCGCTAATTAAGCTTGACCGGAGCATTCCACAAGGTTAGGCAGACCTATTGCTTAAGATAGCAGGCTAGTCATGTGATTTAGAGGGAAGCTTCGGAGGGAGGCCTGAAGAAAGGGGGGGTGGCATTTTTTCGGTGTGGTACTATCAAAGTCTCGCTTAGTTTGCCTCACCCAAAGTTCCCTAGCTATAAGTATCGGCAAATATACCGATTTGACTTATCCACGTTTTAGAAGCACCAGGTCTCCATCTCATTCCTTGCCAAATAACTTTCTGAGGTTGTTCTCCGAACCGCATATCGATTCTTTCTCTCATGTAAAATACTATGATTCAACCTATTAACAGGTTGTACAAGCAACAGCCCAAGGGCTCCATAACTTCGGACTGATTGACTGGTACTCACCCACATGCAGGCCTCCAGCCGAACCTTGGACATAATGGTCCAGAGGGAGACGCTGCCCTCCAGACCCCCGTCCGTGGGACAGAGTATCTGGTCGGGGTACGGAGGCTCGGGGAAGTCGGTGGAGCCGCACTCGTACGCGGCCAGGGTCACGGAGGCTATGTGAGGACCCTGCGGTTGGAGGGACTTCTTCAGTGGTCGGTTCTTTTAAAACTAGTTTAGCTGTTAACATACTTCTTTTGGAATTCAATGGTGATGCACAACTTGGTCATTCAGAATAAAACATGATAGGAGGTTTGGAATATGGATATATATATAAACATGCTTATAAGGCAAGTCTCCTTAGAAATAACACAGGGAAGAAAAGTAAGTTATTTATTTATTTATAAAAAAGTGCATTTTTCTTGGATCTTATTGTGAAAATTTGTTGGCACAACTTCTTATCTACATTTACTTGGGTCAGATTACAAAGTGTGGGCTGTTGATCTTGATTTCATGCTGATTAATTAGCATTCACGATAACAACGAATAAGCAGATGTGGAAGCATATACAAACAAGCCCCATTGTATTCAAGTCGACATGCCCCGGCATGGGAAGAAGCATGAGTGTGTAACCTTAACCACACGTGCACACACACACACACAGACACACACACACACACACACACACACACACACACACACACACACGAATCACCTGACAGGTGAGTATGCCGTATCATTTATCAGTGTTGGGGCACAAACTAACCCACCTGGCAACTCACTAACAGTATTGTACACCTGAGACCACAACAGAGACACCCAGTCATGAATCCTTAAAACGCTACAGCCAGGATGACAGTAGCAAGACACGGCACGCAATTAGTCAGCGCAATGAATGGTCTCACAGTGATTCTCTGGGTGGAGAGCTCTCTTAAGCCTTTTTGCTTACACAATAAGAGCTTTCTTTCCCAGACGGCAGACATTCCTAAAGATGTACATGCTTCACTTTGTGAGGCAGTGAGTCAGATCTGACCGAAAAGTCACAACCTTAAGAAACATATTAAAAATCTAATTGAAACGCAGAACCTCCATTTTGTATGATCTGTTATGGCCTGGTATAGACATGCTCAAACTCAATCTACATCTCTCCAACCCCAACGGATACTAGCATTGTCCAGCAAGAGATGGTTAGGCCTACACCAGAGATCGTCCACACTATGGAAACACATATTGGTCCAACAGATATGGAACGCAACCATCATGATGAATCATAACGTGCTTGTGATTAAATATTCAACCACAAGCAGAAACTGTGACTTCACCGAGTTCACTTATCCTCGCTCTCAATCTATCGCTCTCCAAGGGGGTTGAATAGTAATGCCTTAGATCTGATGTACAGCCATAGTACGTTTTTTTTTCACCACAGCAGCCCTACACAGTGAGTGGGTTGAGATGAGGGATGCTGTTTTGTGGAACAAAATACCCTTGCCATCTGGAATTCATATTTTCAAAAGAAGTACTTGGTTAATAAATGAAGTAGTTAAAAAATGTATGGATGCAATTTTCATGAATTTATCGTTCTACATGGATTCAAATTCACACAAAAGGGGATAGTGAAAATACACTATTATTAAAGTAGTAACTATTATTACTACTCTGTTATACAACGCATCATTACACACCAACACCCTCAAAGTGCTAAATTAAAAGGCCAGTGGGTAAATTAAGAAGTGGTCCACTTAACATCAATATTTTTAATAACTATATTTGTGCATAACATAGAATCTGATTAAATGAAGAGGAATAAATAAAAAATGTAACTGCAAGCAATGCAGCTAAACGATGGCTAGAGGTCAACACATTTCTGAACTGTTCTCACAGGTGATTGAGCCTCAGGCTCTGAATACATTTGTCTGGTAAAGAAAAATAAATACTACAATTCAAAGAGTTTTTCCCATGGAGGGTTTGTGGCACACATCAAACCCATATGGGAGGTGAGGCTGCTCAGTGTGTGGGAGGATGATGACATGTGGGTGGGAAAGAAATCCCCTCACTGAGTGGAGAAATGTGGGGAAAGAGAATGAGGTCACACCTACTCAAGGGGCAAGATGACTGGTCATGAGAAACCAACATTAAACGCACACACAGAGTGTATGCATCAGACCAGGTAAACTGAAAGAGGTTGGCTGCATAATGGAAAGAAATAAGAGGCTACAGTGACTGAAAAGGAAGTAAAAGAATAGTTGTAGTTCATCTATTTAGAAAAAAAGATAAGGGAAAATACAACGAGATGCCCGACATCTGCACATGTTGACTTTATAAAAAACCACATTGTGGGCCTAAATGCGTAGTGGTGCAGAATCACTTCTCTTTCTTTCTTTCCATTTACAAACTTTTCAATCAAAATAACCATGGCAAATGTCATAAAGCCATCGAGTGAGTCATTCTGTGATCCTTTGTCAGACACAGAAGCCACAGTACCCTTGGTTTGTTGGACATGAGTGATAAACACATGGGTGACAAAGGAAGGACTGGAACACAGATAAGTCACACAAGACCGCCATCCACTGGCAGCTGTGGAAATGGATAATATACCAGACAATTTCTAAAGTCACAGGACATTTGACAGTTTGTGCTACCGTGCCCTTTGGTGGACAGTTTAAATACCAGCTGATGTTTGTAAAGGTTGTCCTATTTACATACAATAATGACCTCCCTCATCATCACATCCCAAGAGAACCTTTTTGCTAAGAATCTTCACTCAGCCACACCCTGCTCGTGTTCATTCATTTGTAATTATTGATGCTGAGCTCAATTGCGGACGTGGCAGAAGTGATCCGGGAGTTTTAAATTATCCCTTACCAGATACAACAGGAAGGTGTGCAGGCCAGTTCCAAGGCCTACTGATGACAGGATTCCTAGGCCTACCCAGTAGGCACACCATAGAAATTTACCCTCCAAGTACTTGACATACTGGAAAGGAGAAAGAAAATGTGTCAGTGGATAAAGAACAAGACATAGATGTTTTTACCGTTTTACTCTGGTTGTCAAGTGTCCCCATTTCCCTAAAATCTTGGTAATGCCTTAATCCATTTGTACATTTGAAATGTAATGGTTTCACAGGCCTTGCATTTTTTTATTTATGGAAAAGTCTGCCTTACAATAAATCAACTTCAACATAATGGGATAGGGGGATAGAAAGAATCCCTCACTTGACCTTCCACTTAAATTTGTTTAATCAAGAAAGGAAAACAAGTGGCTGCTATTCAGTGACCAGTAGAAGGCAATTATTTTGCAAGATAAAAATTGGACTTAGCTCTAGCCTTTAGACACAGCATTGTCAGCGATGACTGAATATTAACAGTGAAGAAAAACAAATCAGTCCCAAGAGATAGTAAAACGGCTGCCCAAATCTTACGTTCTGGTGTGTACCCTCAGTGGAGTAAGCAAGGTAGAAGAACAAGCAAAGAACCAGGAAGAAGAACACCAGGCCTCGCCGATGCCACAGTCTGAAGCCAGAGGAAAAAATAATGTGTAATACATATATACATTAGGACTGGAGTGGCAGTGTGTCAAAGTGGCACTGTGACACCTAACCTAACCCTCTCCTGTCCATAAAACGGCACAAAAGCCCATAGAAAAATATATACATTTTTTTAAACAGAACTAACGCGCAAGATAAAAAAAAACAACCCCAAAAGTTGATACAAGTGCAAATAGAAGGGCCTTTACTTTCTAACCATTACTAAACTCCCAACATCAGCGAAAATGTATATTGTCAATCACAAGGATCTCAATCTGAATGGCAATGTGAAATATATTACTTCAGTGCCAACTCCTTTAGCTTGATGAGGGTCTCCAGGAGAAAGTACTGTAACGTGGTTATAGGTCTCCTCCATAATACCAGGGATAGGCGCTCTTCTTTATCCTTCTCCCTCCTCTCTCTGACTGATGCATCTGGTGGACAGCATACACAAAAACATATTATGGCTTAACTATATGAAGCAAACGACAAGTTACTGAGTTGACAAATGTATACTGAAAGAGTGAAAGAAGTGGGTGTCCACAGATTTATCTTAATAACGTTAAAAGTTCACTATGTAGGCAACAGAAAGGGAACTAATACAACCCAAAGAGAATGCATGAACAAACCTTGAGAGGTGCCGTTCTGTTTGTCTTTGACTCCAGTGCGTTTCTGAGTTTTTTCTAAGCTTGCTCCATTGGCTGCCATGTCCTTTGCTGTTTATTAGGCCAGGGAGTCTAAGGAAGACAAACAAAAACACAAACACATATTTGACATACCTCCTCACATTTGAATGTACGATTATAATTCACATGTCTAGGAAAAAACACGAGTTCATCCAACACTAAGCAGTCCATCTTACAGTAACCGGCTGAGTAAACTGGTCAAATATCCAGCTGTCAAACAAGTCGCCAACAGTAAGCGACTCCGACTGAGGCTAGCTATATCTTCAGGTATCAAGCTACAACGAGATTACGAAATAGACAACGGCGTAGGCCATCAATAAACGAGGATGAAGGTCATCAACCTGTAATTAGAATCAAATACGTGTGCATCCCCTTCCTCCCACTAGCCGGCTAGCTTAACATGCTAAAGGCTAAGCTAAAGACTAAGCTAAGCAGGGTGACAGTTGGAACCCATTTCATGTATTCATACTCAAAGGTATAACACTGGATGCTCGTAGCGATCTTTAGGTTTTTCTAATTCTTAGTAAAAGCATTCTACCTTAGAATTACATAGAACATTTAAATTAGATAGTCATACCTCTCTCATGTCCTCTGACCCGGAAATAGTCTGCACCGGCTCCCTAAAATAAGGTCACGTTGGTTTTATTTTTAGATTGCAACATGGTTGAGGGACAAATATTTAATGGTATATGGATGGATGTGTTAAGCGGAACCAATAGTAACAGCAAATGAACTTGCATAAATACATATCGGGGAGCTATGAAGTTTAGTATCTGTCATCTTGATAATTTTATTGTGACATTTGTACGCAAGCCACTGAAACAGCGTTTGGTCCAATCAGAGGCTGCCAAATTTGCTAAACGGACAGTTTTTTATTCAATGCTTTTTGAGTATTATCAACGCAAGATTAAATTGTTCATTTATAAATACATAGCAAATCTGTTAAATGTAACATTCTACAAGGAAATGCATTTAACTCATTGTCTAGTTTGTAGTTAATAAAAACAGGTAAGGTTGACAGTTTACATTTCTCACGTCAACGTAACTGTTATGCCCTGACAAAGACAGTTTAATGGTTTTATTAAAGTATACTCTAAATAATATTAGAAAAAAGCTTGAGGAAGCAGGTATGAACAGGACAATTATTTTGTAGCATGATTCAAACCTTAATTTTCCTCTACTAGGAAAAACAAAAAAACCTATCAGACAAATTGTACAAATATACCCATATATGTATTTTTAATTTGTCCAAATAACAGTAGTATTACTCCTTTCAGAAATTAGAGCATGATGACATGTTAAATTTGATTTTCTTACAATTCAGTTTGCTGTGAAGGAAGAAACAAAACACATAAACACACAAATAAGTCCTATAAATGAGGTCAAATATTGACCAATACTATGTGTTCTGAATCAAATAATTCTGAACATTATAAAAAAAGCCAATGTAAAAGAAGGCCAAAGGCCATGGAAACAAACAATAAAAATAAACACACTTGCAGCACAGTTACTGTCTGGTCACACATCCCAATTGTCAGCCAGAGGAAAAATCCTGATAAAATATCCATTAGGCTTACAACAACTCTGGCAAGGCTAAAGAAACTGTAGGCTCTGGTAAAGCAGATGGCTCATCTATTCCTGGCTTATAATCTTAGTAAGAGTTTATTTCCGGATGTCTGGGCTGGCGATAGGTGAAAGGGCTCACTCGTCGTAGTGAAGTAAAGACAGGAACTTATCCACATCCAAATCATCCGGGAATGTATCCACAGCTTTCTTCTGCTTCTGAAGAATAAGCAACATGAGTCAGAATTAAGATCATTATTTGAACATGAATTAGATTTCCCACAGTGCTGACAATTTTGGGAAGATTGCTGATCATGGAACACACAAAGTATGTTTACATGAAAAGTCAATATTAAAGTCTTTCAATAAGTGTCCCTAAAGCGTGGACATTTACAACCGTGTTACCTTTTCCTTCTTTTTGCTGCTTGATGAACACTTGGGCTCATTTTTTCCTGGCACACTCGATGGCGTGGCCGTCCGCTTGCGTTTCTTGGCTTTCTTGGCCGAAGGGGGAGACATCTCACCCGCCTCATCCTGGCGCAGGCTGTCCTTCAGCGGGCTGCCTGTCCGGGCGATGGCGGTGCGCGACAGGATCATGAGTGTGTGAGCCGCCATGTTGATGCTGCTCTCGCTTCCGGCCTCGCTGGCCGGACTGCAGGTGGGGAGATCTGGCGTGCCGGGCGCGGTCAGGCGCCTGGGTGTCCCCTCTCCATCTCTGAGCAGCCTCTGCCTGACTGGAGTCCTGATACCATCGGTCGGTTCTTCCCGCGAGCGACCTGCTCTGGGGCTGAGGGGAGTGTCTGTAGTGCTCGAAGTGGTCCTCTTGGCTGGCGTTGTGGGCGGGTTGAGTCCCTGGATATCCTGGAGCATCTCGGCAGCCTGCTTGCTCAGAGTGCTGGTCTTGCTGGACTTGGGCGGGAGGGTGGCAGCCGGAAGGATGACCAGCGCCGCTCTTCGCTCCACTTCCGTTCGGTGCTCAGTGCCGTCTGCCCGTGCCTTCTCATTCTCCTTGTTTGCCCTCACATTTGAAGGCTCTGGAGCGTTCTTCTTCTCAGGCTGTGCCTCACGAGACTTTCCTGGACCCTTATCTGTGGGGTCTTTTCGGGGACCCCCATTACTATCCTTCCTGCTGCTAGTTTTTGCCGAAGAATTAGAAGCAGACGACGTGGAGCCCTGAACATCATGTGAGTCGTTGGGCCGTGCTGGATTTCCTTTAGTACTGGTGCTCCGTCTCTTCTCTTTGGATTTCAACCGCTCTGATTCAGTCTCGTTCACGGGTTCTGGCTCTGTGACATCAGCCATATTAGTGTGGTCGGCAGCAGTAGTTGTGACTTGGACCTTATGATCTTGCTTGCGAGAGGTCTTTTTTACATTTTCCCGCTGCTGCTGTGGCTGCGAATCAAGCTTATTCTCCGTCTCCTCAGATATGGCAAACTTGGCCTGTGCTTCAGTCGTACACCTGATTGTCGCTATCCTCCTTTTGGCCCTGTCTCCACCAAGGATAGCTGGCTTTGGTCTCTGAACCAGTTTTGGGCTAACCATACCAGGCTGCTCGGCAGGACATGAGGGGGAAGTGTTTGAGGTTGGTGTCAGTGGTGGCGGGGGTGGGGGAGGTGCTGATGGTACCCGAGCAGAATCAAATCGGAGGATTCTCTTATGACTGGGGCTTGTGCCGTCCGGTGCATTCGGCAATTCAGCCTTTTCCGTAGGCTGGCCCTTAGCCACCTTCTGTTCACCCGTTTCTATAAATAAAAAGGGAGAAAAGAGAATGAGATGAAAGTCATTATCATCAATATTCCCCTTCCACTGCTCCAGCGGGTTGGGGGCCGAGGATCCACTCCATTGGAGGGAGGAACCTTGACTAGTTTAGCATTTCCCTTTTTAGTTGGGTTGTAGATACTCAAATAAGTGGCTCATATTTTTTCCAGATGTCACTAGAGCGGAACAGAATTTCCACAGGTCTACTACAGTTTATCACAACAACGTGATTACACTGCAGTGGTAAGATGGAACTTACTAGAGACGGTGGGCGGTTTAAGTGCTGCTTTGAGAGTAGGGGCCTTGGGTTTGGCTGGTTCAGGATGCTGCTTGGCCACTGGACTTGGTATGGCAACAAACTGAAAAGACAACGGCATTGGGTTGAAAAGCTGCTAATGGATATCATAATTACTAACTGCTTGCTACAGTTACAAAAGATGGAATATATTAAAGTAATTTTACCTGATTGGAGACCAATGGTAACTTCCCAACATTAGTTTGCCCTATCATAGATAAGGGAACCATCATGGGCCGACCAGGTGACTGCAAGAAGAATGTAGATCCTGAAAAAGATAAAAGAACACAAGACGCGCTTAATGAATCTTTGACAGCCCATCCACATTGAGGATTATTTACTTTAGACATGAAAATAGAAAGAACCTTAATCACAGCCAATGAACTACATATTATATGCATGATGCATTGAGCCGATATGACGACCACACCAGTTGAAAACACAATGCAGCCCCAGCTTTCTGAAAAACAGTCACTCTCACCACTAGGGTAGCCCTGGGTGCAGGGCGGCGTAGCCATAGCATACTGGTTGGCAGGCAACGGCTGTCCCTGGGGATCCTGTGTGGACCCGGGGTCAGTCACAATGAAGTAGCTGGCCCCTGGCAAGGCCGGGTTTGCAGCATCCACAGGCAGCTGAATGATGTAGCTGGGCTGACCCTGTGAGGGTGAGGGTGCTAGGTCGGCCAGCCCACTGAGCGGGGGGGCCTCGGTGACAGCGGGATGGAAGACCTCGGAGCTCTGGAGGCTGTTGACGGCCTGCATGATCTCCTCCTGGTTGGTCCGCGGAGTGCCTGGTGGGCCGACCGGGAACTTGGAAGGTGAATTAGCCGGGGAGGAGAGGAAAATGGTGGGTATTTTGTCCCCAGAAATACTGGAAATTGCCTGATTTAAGATATTGCTAGTCGGAGGGGGAGTCTCCATCTGGTCATCACTGATGATTATTTTGAGGGAAACTATGTTATTGGGATCGGCCTCCCGCTTGTGTGGGTCGGTTTGGTTATTGATGTGTGGGCAAGGAAGACCTGGGACTGCAGAGGTGGAAATAGGTGTTGCTGAGGTCAGGGTAGGTGAGACAGAGCCTATGACAGAGGCTATGGGGGCTATGGGAGGAGGTAGGGTAATACTTGGCAAAAGATTTTTGTTTGACTGCTGTGCTAATGGTGGCGCCATACTGAGCAGAGGACAAGGAACTGTAGAGGAACTGGAAGGTGCCTGTGCTTTATTCACATCCTTGGAATTAGTCTTTTTTGAAGAACTTGGTGCTTTATCCTTCTGGATGAGAGTCACGGTGGAGGAAGACGTGGTTTCCAATGCAACGGATCCAATACTGCTGCTTGTTGAGATTGTTACGGTTTGTGCATTAGGCAGGGAGGGGATCAGAGTGCAGCTGACCTTTCTGGCTAACTCCGCCACAGCCTGAGAAGATGAGAGATCTGAAGGAGGGGCAGGGACCGTAAAAGCTTCATCGACGTCCATTGGTAGGGCCACCTGAGAGAGAGGGAGCACAGCTTTCTTTTCCGCCCTCTTTGAGTTTACCGCCACGGTTGAGGAGACTACTGGGAGCAGCAGTCTAGCAGTGTTTTTCACAAGTCGAGAGGTACTGCCTCTGTGGACAAGGACTGTTTTTTTTGTAGAGCAGGGAACAATGGACTTCCTGGTTTTCCTGGTCATTGGTTCCTGTGCCGTCTTGTCTACCGATATGGCGGTTGCATCGGAAACAATTAAAACTCCTCCTGGTGCATTACCTATGGAATAATGTGGACGTAAAAGTCAATGTACATTCATCCATGTATTCACAAACAGAATTTGCATGATGTTGTAAATTCTGATGTTTATTAAGAGTTTTTCACTTATGTTTTTGACATGGCTGAAATGTAACCTTAACTGCAAGGTTGCAAGGTTGAACTACTCATACGATAGGTATATTATACATCATAACACTTAATACCTGGGTTGACTTCAGTCATCAGAGGCCTGGTATCAGGTGGTGTGCCAGTTGCATTGTTGTCCTCAAGGCTAGTGCTCATGTCTTCAGTATCTAAACTTTTACCTTTATCTGCAAACAAACAAAAGAATGAAACAAATACAAATATATATACATTTGTATAAGCTTGTAGATTTGAGGCAAAGGCAGGGATAAGTGCTTACTGTAATCAAAGAGATCAAAGAGAGCCTGAAATGCTGGGTCTGACTCAGTCTGCTCCAATATGTCGTGGATGGCATCATCGCTCATGTGGATTTCTCCCTGTACAGAGGTATACAACATACTTGAGATTCTATTCCCATATCAAGCGGTAACACCACGAGAAGGTTACATTTAAGATCCACTATATGTCAACTGTAATTCATAGATTAAGAATAGCGCTGATGATCTTCACCTGTAATCCAAGGATTTCATCTATAGATGGGTCTGGTTCAACTGTGCCACATGATGCCTTTGACGTCTGGGGGGTGGGGTCACTGTCGGTACAAACATCATATTTGTGTTGAGTTAGGTAGTTTAAAGCCAAAAACAAAAAGGAGAAACCTATGTGGGGAAAATGTAGTCCAACCAGAAATGTTTGTATGTGTACGTGCGCAATTTACCTTGCAAGGATTTTGTTTATGTTTTCAGCCAGCTTCTCTTGTAAAAACGTATCAGATAATATTTTCTCCCGGGCGTTTTGGATCACAAGTTGCTGAAGGCCGAGACAGAACAGAAGTATTGTGTCAATAATTGCTAGCATATGAACATGCAGCAGTAATATAAGGTTGCTCATTCTGGGTTTTCTCAGAGGGCAACGTAACATACTATAATAGAAATTCTGAGGTCTGGTGCCCTTTCCTAAACTTAATACATTTGGTTCTCCATTCAAACAAAACGTATCATACAGGAGATCCACTCACTGGGAAGTTCTCGTTCACGACCTCGTCCGCCTGCTGTTCGGCCGCCGAGCCACCGACCGATGTGGAGGGTCTCCCAGTGGGCCCAGACCCACCACCTATACCCCCGCCTCTCCTCTTGGGGAAGTCCCTGCGATCAAGTGAATCCGTTTAGGGGTCAGGTGAGATGCTCTGGCATACTGCTTGAACATTGTCAATCCCATCAGTAAAACGTAGTATTAGTAGAATACCAATTATTTTAATTATTTGAACTATTCTTACCATTTTCTGCCCCCTCGAGAGACCGGGCTTGGGGCTAGTCTAGGTTCTGGGACTGGGATTGGGATTTGCATCGGTGAATCTCCTGTAATTCAGATAACACCATAAATATTAAACAATGGAAATATCCCCCCCCATCCCCCCAGAGCCAATTTTTTTAAGCAAATCTGACAAACTAAACTAAAGGCTTGGGTGCTGTTCTCAACCATACATTTCTCTTAACAGCGGTGTTAAAAATGGTAGAGAAATACCAAGATAAACTTTTTCCTTTCAAAATAAACACACTTTTTGGGCATACAATTAAAAAGACAAAAGTCGACTAAACAACAGCCAGCTCAAACACTTACTGGAAACACTGAGTATTCCACCATCTTGGATCTGTAGGTGGGTGCTGCTCAGGGAGACCACAGCAGTGGAGGGGCTAGGCAGGCTCTGGGTGTTGGTGATACTGTTGATCTGGGTGTTGGTCATGCTAGTGTTGATAGAGCCTCTGAAGGGGGCTGTGGAGCAGAGCACGGTGCTGACCGGGGTCATGGTCACAGACCGCTGTCTCGTCATGTTTGCCAAACCGGCCCGCGAGCGCACTGTGGACAACAGAGGCTAATCAAACGACAGTTTGGAGAAGCATTCACCCTTATCAGTTCAGATTTTTCCAATCTCCACTGAAAACAAAAAACATACAGAAGGTAGCCGTCGGGTAAATAAATACAACTTACCTCTTTGACATGCTGAAATAGCAGGAGAGTTTTGCAATGACCTGAGTTCAGAAAACACAATTATATAAATATAAAAATCCTACTTGAGGAGGTGATTGATCTTAATTTCTAAATTTTAAATGCACTTGCTTGATTTGGTTTAGTGTAAAATCCAACTTTTTCCACAGAGAGGTCATCATGACAGGCACTTCGTGACTGGTCTCTGTGGGAGAATTTGACCAATGAGGATTATTTTTTTCACGGTGACCAGAGCTTGTGTGGAATCATGGCACACTAAATATTTTACAAAACACAACATAATTGTGTGCACTGAATTAATGGCAACCTCATCACACTTACTATGTAAACAAATGGTCAGTCACAAGAGGTTTCAAGACCAATGTGTAAATTATCACATATTACACCATGGACATATATGATATACACAGACTCAGGCAGATTATGACCAATACCTGGAGACTTGACACTGTTAAAATATATAGAAAGGTTAATTATATTAAATTAGCATAAACAATATAAGCATTATAAAAAGCATACACCTTTACCTTTTGCTTTAGCAGCCGCATACTCGTTCAAGATGGTAGTTAAGTTCTTCCCACACAGAGACTGTAACAACATTTATAGGGAGGGATTATGGAGAAAGTCAGCCATCAACAAAACAAGACTTGGACGCATAGCGTTGCAAGACGTAAACAATTTGTTTCATCATTTCAAAACAATTCAACTGCCTACTTACAAATACACAAGCAGGAATAGCTCCATCCTCTGTGCTGTGCTCAGCATACTCCTTCAAATGAGGGCTTTCGTTTATGAATATTTGACTTGTAGATGACAAACCTTCCCATTGCAGGTAGCCTAGGAGCACAGTCAACACTGAATTAACACTATTATCACTGAGCGGGCAAGTACATGTCACAAACGGTTGTGGTTAAACCCAAAACATACAATTAGTCAAAGTAAACTCGGTGAATTGGGCGGCCTGTATGAGAGAGGTTAAAACAAGGTCTCGACCTAGTCTAGAGCTTTGCTCGGACAGGACCTACCCAAAACAACCCTCGCTACGTCCGATGGAAGCAGCATGGTGCGATCAGAGATGTGGCGAATGCAAATGTTGAAGTTACATGTTCGTTAATAAAGATGAAGGGACTCTCCGATAGCGAAACCGCTGTAAAAATCCGATATTATGTTCTCCGCTACGGCCTATATCCAAAGCAGAGGTATTCAAAAGGCGGGGAATTGAGGTCTCACAACCCGGAACGTGAAATTACTTGAAGAGGGCATTCTGGGTATCGTAGTTTTAAACGTAAATTACCTAAGCCATATCTCTGTGAATATGCTTTTATTTGTTTATACCATGGTTCTAATCAAAGTAAATCTAAATACCGAAAGTATTTTACCATTGTATAATGATATGCAATATAATGATAAGTGTGTGGTAACGTCGCAGCTAAACATTTCCGGATGGGCTCCTGACCCGGAAAGGATGTGTCCTCTTTGACAGTGCTGGGGCGGGAGTTTCCTGCGTGTTGAGTTGGCCAGCTTTAACGTACAGCCCATACCTGCTGGTGCTGCTGTTGCTGTGTCTTTATCTCAAGATTAAATACATTTGTAGCGATTGACAGGATAGCAAAGCACTTTTTATACAGAAGAACATAATCGTATCCTTCATAGGTAGGTGTACACATTGTATTGATACCTATGTCTCTGAAATAAAATGAGATGCAAACGTAACGTCAACACAAACTTAACAATTTACATGAGTTTTCAACCTGCAGTAATGATCGTTTAGAAATGGTAGCCACAATTATACAATGTCACCAGTGTTATAAAGCCAGCATATCACAGTACTAGCCATTGGTAAGACTAATCATGTTATTATCCCCCTGTTTACATATACTGTCTGATCCAATGAATATCCTGCACATTGTTTTTTAATCTTTTTTCACACCAGGAGACGTGGTGCAATGAGCCTTGCTCTGCATGATCTCCTGGTCTGCTGTAAGGGGCTGGATAATGACAAAGCTACAGAGAGAAAGGTCAGATCATTTGCAGATCATTGCATTATTGCCCAACATTTCCAGCTTTGTTTGTAACCTGAATACATTGTATGCCTCTGAATAATGTACTCCTTTAATGTATGTTTTCTTTCCTATTTTATTATGCATTCCATAGTAATCTTTGTCACGCTCCCGTTAAGTCCCTATGTTTCATCTTATCTGTCTTATCCCCTACAGAAAGAAGCGGAGCGCTTCAGAAGGCTCCTCAAAGATCCAGACACGGTGCAGGAGTTGGATCGCACCTCAGGACCAAGAGCCGCCAGAGGCTCAAAGCAACTCTCCTGGGATTCTGTTTTCAGGTAATTTCAAGATATGTTGTAACTGTGCTATTGTGTATGTTCAAAAAAATAAATGTCAAGATTTGTAGTATATTGCTATTTTATAATACAAAATAAGCATGCACAATGTACAGGTAAATACAAATAATTAGATGACCTTGATTGACCTTGATTCATGAACTGGAAAAACGCAGCTTAACCACTGTTGGTGAATGAGGCCCGCCCTTTTCTATGTGCCTCCAGGTTCTTGCAGCGCTACGTCCAGAAGGAAACGGAGCACCTCCAGTCAAGTAAAGCAACGGTTTCGGCCACCACACTCGCAACACGGCAGAAGAAGATGGGCGAGATGTGTAGCTTGGTGAAATACTTTATTCGCTGTGCCAACAAACGTAAGAGGAAAGAGAGCAAAGAGACCCCTTTTATTATTGTTAATTTAATAAAAGGATATACATACAATTTTTGGACCCTATTTTTTAATTGAGCAATGTACTTATGAATCAAGTTTATTTGTGTATTTTACTTTTATTTAACCTTTATTTAACCAGGTGAAAATGAGTCTAAGGATAGCGTGAAGTTGGGTCTCTTCCTTAACATTTCTCATGCCATGTATTCTACCTGTGTGTTTCCAGGCGGACCGCGGCTGCAGTTCAAGGAGCTGCTGAGGCATGTGATGGAGGTTCTGCAGAGTTCCTACAGCTGCTCTGTCTACGGAGAGGAGTACAGCAGCCTGCTGGTCAAGGACGTGCTCTCCGTCAGGAAATACTGGTGTGATGTCACAACCCAGCAGTGGCAAAGTCAGTAGGCTATAGTCACCACTGATTAATCTTGTAGCTGATGGTCAAACAAAGTACTTCATTGTAATGCCTTTTTAAAGGAAAGTAGGCACAAACAGGTGGCTTTTCCAAGGTATCTTTCTTCTGTAGCTTTCCATTGCTTTTGTTTTCACCAAAGAATTGATAAAGGATATTATATATACAATTGTTGTAACATTTAATTTGATTTTAATTATAAATCAAATGTAATGTGTTTTTTTAGCAAATGTATTCTCTATGTGAAGAAGTGGTGTGAAATGTTATTTCAATCAAATCCAAAGGTTGCATTTGTCTTAGTTTTATGTTTGTGTACATCTTCATACGTGTCCCTAGGTCTCCTGGAGCTGTTCTGTGAGCTGTTCAACTCTTCCTCCAAGGCCATCAACCGTGTTCTGGTGAGCCGGGTGATCAGCACGGTGGTGCAGGGCTGCTGCATGCAGACTGATAGCCTTCACAACGCTCTCTTCAGCTTCTTCTCCAAAGCACTGCTCAATGTCAGGTAACGTTGTTGCAAAAATAGTGCTCTAAAATTAACGAAACTGTAAACTAAAGTCGAACCATCCCTGGAAGGAAGGATCACTCTTTCTGCGTTCCTCCTCAAGGTTTCTTCCTTCATTATTTTGTATGTTTTTCCTTGCCCTTAAGTGGGCTTAGCGTTAGGAGGGGTCATGTCATGTGGCCTGTAAAGCCCTTTGAGACTGTATTGACTCATTGGTATGATTTTGAGCACTGCTTACATGAAAGTGGCACATCATGGTGAAGCATTTCAAGCACCTTCTTTGGATTATATTCGCCAAATCCAAATGGGCAGGGTAATGGGGTTATAACAGAGCCCACCTTGTTAGAATCCCTGGTGTGAAGGTAGATTTAGGCTAATTGAATATGAGTCACCTTGTACATATAATGTGATTCTCAAAGAGTCTATTGAGTCGTGATCTCTTTAAACAAGTTGATAATGTAATGATGTAACATTGTGGCACCACTGGATTATTGTGTTGGCAGAAGAGTTTAACACATATTGCCTGAGCATGACTAACCTAAATGAGAGAATGGTATTACATACCTTCCCCATGAGTCTGACCGACCGCCCCTCCCTGCTCCTCAGGCAAGAGAAACACCTGGCCGTGGTTGAGCACCTGGTGTCCGCCCTCAACATCTTCCTGAGGTCGGCCGCCATGAACTGCCGGATGAGGGTGTGCGGTTTAGGGGAGGAGCTTCTGCCCTCCATGCTCTATGTGTGGGCGGACATGAGGCCCAGCTCCGCCCTCAAAGATGAGATAGTAGATTTCTTCAACCTGCAGCTCTGCGTGCACCACCCCAATGGAGCCAAGACACCGGAGACGGGTAAAGTACCGACCATCTGAAAACGTTTTGCATGTCGTACATTATGGACTTTTACTTATCAAAGAAGAATATGTGTTTGTTCCAGAAGGAAATAACACACTCGTCCTTTTGTATCGCGAAACCAGTGTACTAGCTTCAAAATCGATGCACATTGTTTGAATCCTATGGTTTAGGGGCTCATGCTGAGGACTGGAACAGGTGGCGCAGTCTTCTGTACAACCTGTACAATGAGCTGGTCTCGGAAATCAGCCATATAGGCAGCAGAGGGAAGTACATCACTGGCACCCGACACATAGCTGTCAAAGACAACCTCATTGAGCTCACTGCAGACATTTGTCACCAGGTAATGGATGGCAGGATTTACGATTATTAACCAGTTGATCTATTTAATTGTGAAGCACAGTTTTTCCCATAATAGCTTGATAAGTCTATAATTAATTATTTGTGTGTGCAGCTTCTATTGAACATACAAATGTTCTTCGTGGACTTCATTCACTGAAGTTCTCCTGTGGGACAGTGCTTCTTCTTTATATAGCAGTTTAAGACAAAGACAATGAACTCGTTCAAATCGATGTTGTTTCTCCAGCTGTTTACTAGAGACATGGGCGTCCAGGTGCTGGAGGTGACCCAGCTGCCCGCCCGATCCAGGGGTGGTGCCACAGAGGGAACTCCCAGCAAGCGGCGCCGCATCGAGCTGGGCTGGGAGGTCCTCCGAGACCACCTTCAACCCCAGCACAGTGACTTTGACATCATACCATGGTGAGCACCCGCATCTTCATGGGCTGAGCACTAGAACAGAAATAACAATTTGAAAGAGTGCGTACAATTCTGCATTGTATTGTATAAGCATTCGCAACTGCAATCCAGGGACTTGAAGTGTTTTAAGATGCATCACATTGAGGGTTGGGAATCTTGCTCACAGATCCCGGCAATTAGTCAGTGGACATCGGGTAATCGAACCCAGGTCCTTGAGCCCGATAGGCCAAACCGCTACACCTGCACTAGCCCTACGAGCACACACACCACCCTCTGCATCACAGTTGCGTCGCACAACCTTGGTTCTTGTCCCCTGCACCAGGCTTCAGATCACCACGGTGCTGCTCTCCAAGTACCGGTCCACGGTGCCGGGCGGCGAGCTTGTCCCCCTGCTCTCTGTGCTGTGCCAGCTGCTGGGCGAGCAGCGCCGGGGCGAGAGGGGCGCCTACGTGCTGGGCTGCCTCAGGGAGCTGGCCCCCTGCCCGGCCGCCCACCCGGACCGAGCCCCGGAGTCCAGGGCGGAGCTGGACAGGCTGTGGGGCCGAGTGTGGACCCTGGCCCTGCGAGCGGTCGGCTCGCCGCAAACCGAGGCCCTCAGCTTAGGCCTGCTGACGTCCATCATCCGGGCGGGGCTGATGTCTATGGATAGGGAGTCCTGGAAGCTGTTCTCTGGCATGGCGTGCAAACCGTCTCAGTGAGTCTTTTTGGTTTTGTTCACATGGTCTCAAACTCATATTATTTTTGTTTTGCACATGGTAATATGTCTTTTGTGATCGTCAACATAGTAATCGATGCCATCTTACCACTGTTAGTGAAATAAAACCGTAATATAGAGAAAGCAAGCGTTACATCCCGTGTTTACATAATTGCACAAGCTGATTAAACTCTTTAAAATATAGATCCTACAATTAGCCCGCCTATGTACTGAATCGAGAATCCATTTTGAAACGGGAACCAAATCAGGACCCCAAGAATCGAAATCAAATCGTGAGATACCGAAAGACTCACACCCCTACTTCCATGAATGTGACCCTAATGTTGCTGTCCTCCGCTTGCTGTTTCCTCGCCTGTCCAGGAGTGCAGCCGTCTGTCTGGCCCAGGCTCTGTTGAAGTGTGCCATCCCCAAGCGTCTGGTGCGAGGCTCAGGCTGGGACCATCTAGGACATGTGGATGGGTCCGGGTCCCAGAGTCTTAAGGAGGCTCTCGTTGGCTGGCTGCTGATGTCAGACCAGAGCGATGAGTCGGATGACAGGGTCAAGCCACACCCCATCATCTGCAGGTAGGAGCGGGTTTTAGCTTCATAGGTTGGACTACAGGGATACCCTGTTTAGAATGAGTATGAATTAGAATAAGTATGTCTGGGAATACGATTAAAAAGTCTTCAATCTCTACAACGATTAACGCTAATACACTTCCATGACTCCAACCAACTTAACCTTGTTTACAGTGATTTCTCTCTCAACCTGATTGGAAACGTCCTGGTTTCCCTGACCCTGAAAGACACGAGGACAGGGCTCAGCTGTCTATTGGCCTCAAAAGGATTAGATAGGTAAGACAATTACAACTTTTGTGTTTTCAATATTCTAAAAACATTCCGTCTCGTCAGCAATCTCTGATCTGAACTGGATTTTACCGCTGATGTGGGCCTATTTTCCGATCTCCATTGACATGGTACTGTTTTAATCGGAGGATGTTCGATGATTAATAATGAGGATAAGTTAATGGCCGCTAACTTATCCTCTCTCCCTCCTTGAAAGGATCCTGACCCAAGAGCAGGCCTCACAAGACCCCTCCCTGGTGGAGTTGGAGCGGCTGTACCAGCACTTCAGCCTGGAGGCACCCACCGGGGTTAATAACCAGAGCGCGGCGGTGGCCTCTGCCGCCGCCCCGAGCCAGCTCCCCTTGGTCCCCAGCCTCAGGGACAGGCTGCAGCAGTCGCTGCTGGCTGTGGCCGACAACCTACTGAACTGCTACTCTCCCAACGTGAGTAGTGGCCTTTAGTAGTTGCTCGATTTTTGAGTTTGAAAAAATTGCATGATGCATTTATTCTGGATTTTTCTCCAAAAAACACTTTGTAACTGAGAACTTTGAAATTTCGCCCTAATAAAATACCCAACATTTTCAAATAGAGATTGTCCAATCGAAAATAATGTAGAAAAATGAATCCAGCTGTTTATATGAAACATTTATGGAATAAAATAAATACAAATCGCGATCACAATTCGATTAATCGCACAGCCCTAGTTGTTTGTCATTTTGACTCTGATGATTGCGCCTGCAAACGATGTCCCTAACGCCCTGGTGCGGCCCCCGGTCTCTCCCAGTCCCCGACCACGGCTCCCGAGTGCCTGGTGCGCTGCCTGACCCTGCTGACAGGCGTCCTCGCTGGCTACGTCTCCACAGGGGCCCTGAGCCAGGAGGAGGCCTTCAAGTCCCCGCTATTCATCAAGGCCAAGGTACCGTATGGTGGCCCTTAGCTGGAAGAGAATGGCATGCCGGCTGGCAGGGTTAGGGGTTTGATTCCCACCGGGGCCCAGCCGTGATCAGCCTCAATAGTTTAACGGTATTGGGAGTTATATATTGTGTATATATTTCTCAGCCTCTTCAGCCATGGAATATGGTGATTTATTTGTTGTTAATGTCGCTTGCAAGCACGCCCAGATGTATTTTGCAGTATTTTACAGATCTGTGTTGAACTGGATTGTGTAGGCATTTATGAGATATTAAGAAACATGGGTTGGGTCGTGTGACAATAAAGCTCGGCAAGCTCATCTTGCGTGTGAAAGTCACTACAATTTCATCATGAAGATTCCCTCGAAACTCAACTGAACATCCTATCAAATTTGTCTTGATTATGATGATCCAAAAGTATTCAGTTGTTCAACTGATCCTTTCAGGCCTTGGCCCAGGAGGTCAGCGATTTTGTTTCAAGTGTGAAAGTGAAGATGAAGGAGGAGGGAACTATGGCAGCGCTCAGGACTGTGATGAAGCTCTGCACTCTGTCGGCCAGCCCAGAGGCCCAGGTCAGACTAAGTTTACTCCTTAACTTGTTTTTTATTAGGCTGCAGAGCACCGTTTATATTCTTCAGAGTGATCACTGGTCTAACGCCAAAATATATTTGTCTCCATTCTGCAGGACCACATTTCCTCCATCTCCTTCCGACTTTTCACAAGCATCCTCCCTGCCAGACTCCTTTCTGAACTGGCAGAGATCTGCAAGCTGTTGGTAAGTGACCACAGCTACAGATCCATCTACCACAAAATAAACTCTGTGGATTTACTCAGAGATGCATTGTCCTTGAGTCATTTGTGCAAAAATGTTCCCTCAGCGTACCACTGGTCCATCAAGTGACCGCCAATAAATTACATAATGCCTTCCAGCCCTTCCATTTTTTAAGGGCTTAGAATAGGTCACAGGTAACATATCCCCATTAAGCTAACCCTCCCTTCCCCTGGTTCAGCTGAGCAGTGTCTCCAGGACAGCCAGCGCACAAGTTGAAGACCAGCGCAGTATGCTGGAGGACGAGTGGGATGCAGTCCGGACTCAGCCGCCGCCACCGGTGGACGACTTTGACCTGCTGAGCGACGACGAGGTGCCTCACACCAGCACCAACCAACCCCACCGGCCCACCGGGGACGGGGCTGAGGTGGTCGCGTGTGGTCCGGGTAGGAAGGGGGGCAGGGATGACTTATTTGTTAACCGGCTTTTACGATGATATATATAACACAATGTTGCCTCTCTATATAGTAGTTGGTTGCGGTGATAGTCTGTCAAACTATAAATGTACAATATTTTACATTTTATTCAGGCAAACCAGATCTGCATGGCCCTTTTAACAAAAAACAAGTTAAACCAAAGGTATAGGTCAATACAGTTTAGTGATAACATCTACAGCATCTTATGTCACTTGATGATTTGATAGCCAGCAAAAAGCTATTTTTAACTACATAGACTCTCTCCCCCTGCAGGTGCAAAGAGCCTTTTGGCAGAAGAACATCTGGCCAGCGAGGACCTGGCTCTCCTGGCGAGCCTTGAGTTCCTGTGTGTTTGTGCCTCGGTCCAGCCAGCCCACAGCCTGCTGTTCAAACCCCAGGAGGTGCGGCGCAAGCTGCTGCAGCTGCTGGAGCACGTGGACTTCAGCAAAGCACTGCACATCAACATGGTGGGCAGCAGTAAGCGTTGTGATGACTATGATCGGCCAGTTGTCGCTAATTATTTATTAATATAGTAGCGTTTCTAGTGGGACGAAGGTGAAGACAACCATCATGTCATCAAGACTATATTTAGGTACAATATGCCAAAAGTTGACCTAGCTTATCCAAAGAGAACCTCTACTCCGTCAGTACTCTCTCCAAACCCCACCTCATCCTCCAAATGCGAGGTTTGCTAGAAAAGCGTCACATCGCTGCTGCACTGACAACCTACGTGACAGAATGTGTTATACAGCACATTTCAAACACATTTGTGTTACATATTGTACCTTTTTAATGACAATGCCATGAAATTGTTAAAACCACACTGTGGGGTAGGGGATGGATGGGTTTGTCCCATTGAAGAGCGAATGTGTCTCTCCCACAGTATCTGGTCCTGTTGAAGAAGCTCCCCGCTGAGGACACTCTCTCTCCAGAGGAGTTGGATCTGCTGCTCAGGCCCCTGGCGTAAGCGCGCACACACACACACACACACACACGCGCACACACGCACACGCACACACACACTTCTTGCTGACTGTTCGAATTTTATCTATTCTCTTTTATCTGAATTTAAGTGTCTTCATTGATTATTCGTATACCTTTTGTATTCACTGCGGCAACATATCAGAAGATGTTTTTTTTTGTGCAAACTAACCTGGCTCTCTCTCTGCTTCTGAGAGAAAGTGGCTGCTGACACACATGCATATGGGATCTCTAAGTGTATAGTGTCTCCGTGTTTTTGTGTCCTTAGGGACTTGTGTTCGCTCTACCGCCAGGACCAGGAGGTCTGTGCCACGGTGCTGCTGGGGCTGTTACCGGCCATCCAGTGCCTGGGACAGACCCAGCACCCGGCCAGTGAGATGCGCCACGTCCAGGGTGTGCTGCTGCAAGTCATGTCTGGGTTCTGGTGAGTGCCACAGTTCGTAGACATATTTGTGAGACACAGGGTTTGATCCAGCATTGCTTCAAAGCAAGGGTAGGCTATTCATTTTTGGAGTATTATTTGTCCTATGTGTTGAAATTCTCTTGACATCTCACCAGCAATCAATAACTCAAAAAAAAAGAACAATGAGTGCATGTGGCTGTCACAGGCCTGTAATAAGCCCTTCCAATCATTTAATTCGGCCCAAATGAAATGGTTGGATGGCCCACCTGTCTGTCTACCTAGCTGAGCACCCTCTGCCCGTGCACAGGACCTGATTCTTCCCCAAGGCCAGGCTAGATCTATTGCTAAAGCTGGCGAGTTAGTCACGTCTTTTGGGCAAGTGGCTTTGGAGGAAGGCCTGACGGGAAGGGTGTGATTTATTTCAGTTGGATTCTTTGGGTTTTGGGGTTAAACATTTGTACCTCCCCTATTTTTTGGGGGGGAATTCTAAGAGTTTTGCTTGTAAAAGGGGACACTCATTTGTTCTGTTAATTTCTTGTTTGTTGATATGCTGTTGTTTTGCTGTGTCTTAGCATCCTGGCCCAGACAGGGAAGTGCACAGCGGGTGTGCGTGCTGGTTTGGTGAAATGCCTGGTTGCTTTACTGGAGGCAAGTCATTCATAGTGTTATAATACACTGTGATAGCTTGCGGAGCCTTTCCTAGTATGTTCCCTTTGTTTGTGTACGTTATTCCCCTCTTCTTTCTTTAAACTTCACAACCTATGCTCCTTCTTGTCAGGCTGACCCTTTTTGTGAGTGGGCGGTCCTAGTCCTGAAGGAGGAGGAGCTTCCTGTATCCGTGCTGCTGCCCTCTCACTTGGCCGACGCCCACCACCACGTCCGCATGTTGGCCGCAATGTCCGTGGAGAGGTTGGTACCTACCAACTGTTACAGCAGATGTGTCTGCAACACTTGATACCTGCATTTTAGATTTATTGGATGACACTGAATCAAATCTCATCCATGACTTGTCTTTTAATTGTATTCTAGACTGCCGGTATATGAATCATCTTTCTCCATTCAAAACATTAACTGTCCTTTCTTATATAACTGATGAGGGTCGTGGCTCCTGGGTTATATTTGCATTGGTTTTAAGATCCCTAATTGGGATGATCTACCGTCTCTCCCTGCTGTATCAAGGCTGTTTGTGGAGATGAAAGCTGGCCAGCCAGAGAGGAGGATGCTGCCACTGCATCACCAGCAGGAGGCCTTTGAGAGAGTCTACCTCAAGGCTCAGGAGGGAATGAGGTTCTCGGTAAGAGTAGATATTTACTAGTCACCTCTCCCCCCCCACCGGCAGCTAGCTGAAAATTAGTCTTAGTGAATTGTACATTATTAATACCTCATCATATCTAATTAAAACTAGGGTAGGCTTATAAGCCAGCCAGAGTTAGCTCAAAATTGTACCCCTCCATTTAGTTCTCCCTCCAAAGCCACTTCTCCAAAACACAGGAGTAGCTTTAGCAGAAGGTCTGTCTAGCCTTGTGGATGATTCCAGTCATGCAAAATGAGTGCATGAATGGGTTGAGGTCGCCGGATAGGTAGGTAGACAGACAGGTAGGCCTGTAATAAATCCCCTTCCAATCATTGCATTCGGCCCACATACACCGAATTTTTGTCATTTTTTGTCTGAGGTCTTGATTTATTTATGCTGTTGGCAAAACAAACGATTCGGAAGAAAATTGCCAACCCCAGCTCTACTGTGCTTTTACTCATATCTGTGCGCATCTCCCTGGTCACACAATCACAGCAGAGCAGCCCCTCGGAGGAGCAGCGTGACGAGGCGTTCAACCGCAAGGCCTCCCTGCTGAAGTGTGTGTCGGTGGTGCTGTGCTGCAGCCCCGTGTGTGAGAAGCAGTCCCTGTTTGCCCTCTTCCAGTCACACAAGGAGAACAACATCGAGGATCAGCTCATCAAGAAGGTCAGGGCTTCAACTGAGTGTTAATGGTGTTACTGACTCAGGGTGGCTGTAATGCCACTTTATACTGATGATACAAGTATTTAAGTGGGGATTGCTGTCAGCAATATATACTTAATTTAGGCATTTTTTTCTATTTAATACGCGTATTTCATCAAGTATTTCTTACCTATTTTTTGCAATTTTGTGCCAGTTTGTTTTGTATAATTTCTATATATAGTTTTTAGGTAAAAATTTTACTTCATGTCATCTTTTACCCCCTAAAAATAAATGCGTTATCTTCTGTTTGGTTACTCAATGTTTTGCAAATGTTCCTCTATTCATATTTAAATTATTTATGCATTCAATGTGCGCTTCAGTACAGCTAATCTGCATTAGTATCTACATGAAGGCTATGCGACTGAGATGTGGTGCTGGCCCTCTGCCCTGCAGGTGCTGTGCAGTGTGTCCAGAGTGCTGGGCTACAGGAGCGTGAAGGGCTTTGTGAGCTCCCACCTGTACTACCTGGTGGCCGAGTGGCTGGGACAGAGGCAGGCGGACGACCGCTACAACCTGGAGTCCTTCCCCTTCGCCCTGCTGGGCCACGCCACGCTCCACGACTTCTACTGGTGAGGAAGGGGGGAGAGTGGCCCAGACTCACACAGACTGGACAGCATCTTGGGATTGGCTGGGCCAAATGGAAGCTTGTTTTTTTGCATTGTTTTCTCATCAGAATTGATTACACCTTTGCTGCTTTGTGTTTTGGTTTTTTTTACTGGATTTTGTTTAAAACTCTGGGGAATATCCTTTCCATATTCATATTCATAAAATGAATACACATTGATAATTCATGATTTCATGTACTGCATGTGTTCATATAAAAATAAATAGCTTTTTATTAAATGTTGATTTGGGCCTTAACTTTGTCGAGTATCTTAAATCCCCCAGCACCCATCAGCATGAATAATCATCACACCCCGTCATGTGGACAACCTTCTTCCATGACTTGTTTTTCATCCTTTCTGGCCGGCCCCCTGTAGCGCCTCCTTCCAGGTGCTCATCCCCCACCTGGTGTACCTGGAGGACTTTGAGCAGGTCAGGTCCATTGGAGGCCTGCTGGGGAAGGACTGGAGGGAGCTGCTGGCCGACTGCTTCCCCAGGATCATGGTGAACATCCTGCCGTACTTCGTGCTGTCCGGCCAGGACCCCCAGGTGGCCCTGCAGAGGGGGAGAGCCACCAAGGTGTACGACCTGCTGAAGGACAGCAGCTGCCTGGGGAAGCAGGTCCGACTCCTTCTGTATTTCAGTCAATGTGAACGCTTTGCTTTGGTGCCGGGGATGTCAAACCGGCCACACAGGACTCGTGTGCATATCACATGACCCATTCGGACGGCATACAACCAATATGCCAATTGACTGAAATAGATGTAATACTTATCACCAAAGTGATGATGCATCAGAGATATTACATTTCTAGAAAATGCTTTCTTAATTAAAGACAGATTGTCCATACTCTTCAAAGTGTGTTTCATTTCAACATTAGAGCTGTTCTAGGAGGAGGTGGGTCTCTTGATGTTTTTTGAAAATGTGCAGAGATGCCATTCTGTGATTCATATTAAACTGAATGACCTGAACTGGTGATTAATCATCCGTTGGGGTGTCTGTCTGCGATTCGACCTCATATGTCTTTGCAAGAGCAGTGCATCGAACTCTTGTCTCCCTGGCTGTCACCCACAGAGGATCGACAGCCTGATCCAGTCAAACCTGGCGCACATCGTGGTGGAGCTGCTGCTGACTCTGTACGAGGGGGCCGGGACAGGGGAACAGGAGAGGGCGGACCTCCAGCGGTTCATAGGGTGAATGAGCACCGGTCGTGCACACGTCGTCCATATATTGCAGCCAAAGTGCCCACTCCAAGTCTTAACAACATTGATTCTGTTGGTTTTTAGTGAACTGGATCCTGCACCGAACCCGCCCTACTTCAGCTCCCATGTGATCAAAGCCACGCTGGACTACATCAGCCGTTGTCACGGCGCAAACCATAAGTCACTGATCGCCATTTTGTCCAAGAACCCGGTAAGACCGGACTTACTCATTGTGCCAACGGTTTTATCCAAAATGACTAACAGTGAATACAGATACATGTCCCTATAGAGCAGGTGGTGGTTAGACATCTTGCGGAGCTCCCAGCGGACCAGCTGGGAGACATACACCCAAGTCCCTACACACAGCAGAGCCTTCCATCATTGGGGGCAAATTGGGTGTACTTACAACACCATGTCGGCCCCCAGTAAGGGATGGATAGTCTGTAATTGCGTGCAGTATTTCAATCCTTTTGTAAGTTAAAATGTATTTGTCATATATAATATATATATATATATTTTTTTTTTTTGATGTGAATTGGTCCATAACTTTTTTTGCGCACTCTTCTGCTATTACTTTTAATCTAGCTACTGCTAGATAAGCAAACTAGTCTATAGCTAGCAAGCTACTGCCAGAGGAAGTACTTAAACTGTAGTTCGTCCTTGTCTTCTAACTATCTATATCCGAAAACACCCTCAAATATACAAAACTAAAATCCCTCACTCTTCCTCTCCTCCATTTCTTCCCCTTCCTCGTCCATCTCGTCGCCCAGATCTCCATCCAGAGGATCCTGCTGGCGCTGTGTGAGAAGGCGGTGGAGACCACCAACGGCTACGAGCGGCACCGCATCCTGCTGATGTACCACCTGCTGGTGGGCCTGCTGCTGGGAGAGATGGAGGAGGGCCTGGGGGGCGCCTGGGCCTTCGTCCTGAGAGACATCATCTATACGCTCATACACCACTTCAACAGCAGGTGGGGTTTACACCACACGCTGAAACACACTCATACAGAAAGAAACACACCTCAACAGACTTTTCGTAAAGTTGGACCAAACGTTGGTGGTAACAGGGGTTGATTCACACACACCTTATGTTGTAAGGGGCAGTGTAGTCCTAGTGGTTACGGTTCTTGACACCACCTAGAGGTTCTTGGGTTCGAAACACCGTGCCCACAGTCTACCTGTAGTCATCCCTGAGCATGCCTAACCCCTACCTTTTCTGTGACCTGTTAAAAAATAAATGCTTTGGTTTAGACCGCTTTCATTTTGGAGGGTTAGAGTAGATTATGTTGCGGCTCTAGGAAAATGGTCAAAATGGCTTCATAAACATTAGTAAAAAGAAGACATCCACTGACAACAAAACATTCTTGTTTCTTCTTAAACCTTCTTTTACTTTAAAGGTTTTAATTTTCCTCGCATGATTCCTGCCTGTGTAAAGCCCTATTTATGGCCTTTGTGTTTGAAGGGGGCTATTGAAACAAACTTGCCTTTCAATGGTTTCTTCTCCTGTAGTCCGGAGCAGTGTGACGAGGTGTGGACCCGCAGCCTGCTGCTGTGCTGTGACCTCCTGGCCGCTGTGTGCCGGGCCGCACTGCAGTTCTGCCCCGACGCTCTGGAATGCCACCTGCAGGTGATCCTGGGTACTCTCACGGCCCAGGTGACCAGCCGACCGGCCATCTCACAGCAGGTGAGGAACCCCACGCTTGGTCTGAAACCTATTTCAGACATTGTTCTTCTTTTAAAGTGTTTCAGTTGAAAAATATGATGTTGGGTGAATTGATTTATGCTTAAAGGAGACATATTATACCACCGGGTGTGAGTGTGATTAGCCTTACCATCCGTTTCGAAAATCTGCAGCACAGGTCTAGGTGGACACGCCCACTAGTGACGTCATATGGGGCAGATTTTTTTTCGAAAAGGCTTGTAAGGCTTTTCACACTCACACCTGGTGGTATAATATGTCTCCTTTAAAAATATGCGGTAGATGGAATAGTTTGAATTGGAAATACGCATTTTAACTGCATGGAATTCGTGGTATTAATAGTACAATAATACATTTTATTTATAAAGGACATCTTTTGATGTAAATCACTTCAAATATTAAGAATTAGAACAATGGAGCTACATAAGCAGGACATTATTACGAGAGGACAGAAAACAAACCAGATTAAAGGCTACATTCAAATGAAATAAAAGACCACATCACGTGAAAGCCAGTGTATAAAAATGGGTTTTAAGATGTGATTTAAAAGAAGTAACCAAGGTATCTCTTCTGCATGTTCTAGATGTGGTTTTTCAAGCAGTGTTCGTCACAGCAGGTTCTCCTTGCCTTGGCTCAGATGCTATTCCTCTCTGGCCCTTTAGGTGCTCTCCCTCTTGAGGTTCCTGGTGGTGGAGAACCAGGAGAAGCTGCGCAGCGCCATCTGCAGGTTGGAGCCCTTCCCCGACGGCCCTGGGGAGTTTAAAGAGCTGCGCTCCGTGCAGCACGAGCTGAAATACAGCTCCGGGACCTTTACTCTGCGACAGGTAACTCAAACTGCCATGGACACAACATATACAAAATACCCCAATGTATATTTTAGTACTTGGAGGGAGTGTTGATATTCCATCATCAGACTTCCATTTATAAAATGTTATCCAAAGCTCCCTTTCCTACCATCTCGTGATTTTAAGGGCTCTCAAACGTCTGATTTCACTTTCAGACCTGTGGTCACTCAAAGCACTCAACAAGTATTGCCTAACATTAACCCCTTCATAAACATATTCTCATACCAACTGTGGTGGAAGCCTCAGACACCTCCACGCAGCTAGGCAGAGCCAGGGATCGAACCAGCAACCTTCTGGTTGCCAGAAAACCCGCTCCACCTTTTGAGCCACTGCTGCCCACTAGCATCCAGCAGCGTTGTGTCATGGATCACCAGTTCCCAGGTTCCTCTAGTATCTTAAGACCACAGGTAGCTTAATTATAAGCCATGGGTCCTTCTTTGCCTCTCTTCTTCCAACAGGAGATAGAGCACTTCCTGTCCGTGACTTCATGTGACACGCTGCCGCTGACCCGGCTGGAGGGTCTGAAGGAGCTGAGCAGACAGCTGAGGCAGAACAAGGCCGCCATCAGAGAGCTGCTGAAGGAGTGCCACGGTGAGGAACGCTCCAGGGGTGGAGGGACTCTGAAGGCTGCTATGGTTGCAAAAAAGTTGACTAAAACACGACTACATTTAAATCGATTTTTTTTGCTAAACCAACATTCTGCAAACATCTTACTTATTAGTTATATTTGCATCATTTATTTTATTTAGTGCAGGATGATTCAGTTAAACAGCAACACATTTTAGAGGAAAGGTAAACTCTTTCTCAATGCTGTACATACCTACATCAAGCCTGAACAGAGTGTGTGTGTTTGTGTGTGTGTGTGTGTGTGTGTGTGTGTGTGTGTCCTGGTTCCAGAGGAGCCCTCAGAAAGTGTGCTGGTGAAGTTGATTCTCAGCCTGCTCCACCTGTGTAAGGTAGCTGCCAACCACCCTGGAGGAGCCCACATCCTAGGTAGCCCATCTGAAATGATTTGTCATTATGGGGAGACTTGTATATGTGGTAACAGTGCTTTTCATGTGAGACTTAGAAGTTTTCATTAGCCTAGGTGACAGTACATTTACGTTACAGTGCTACTAACTCTCTTGAGGCCTCACATTATGGTGGTGTGTCGCCAACATGATATCCCATGATGCATCCTGACGTACAAGCCCTTTGCACTATAATGGAATAAGCAATCAGTCTTATCTATTGGAGATATTGATAACCAACCGCAAACTTCCCCCGTTGTTCACCTTTATTTGTGACTGAATAAATTATGATGAAATAAACTGAAATGTCGTGATATAATCGAATAACATAGTACAAAGTTCTATTCAGAATTCTATTCAGGCGTCAGCTCAGACTAGAAGTTGCATGATTAACATTTCCATCATGCATTTAATCGATAAAAAATACGGGCCTGTATTGCCAGGGAAATGTCCCTGGTCAATAGTTTGATCGCCTCATGCCCCGCCTCACCTTTCTAGAGGCGGCAGGGAGCTGCCTGGGAGAGCTGGGTCCCATCGACCTGTCCACCATCGCCCTGCTGCACGGCAGAGACCCCCTCTACACCCGGGCCGTGACCCTGTTCCCCTCCAGCCACGCCCAGGGCCTCTACATCCTGCTGGACTGCATGAACCACGCCCTCACTCACCACAGGTACTGTGTGTGTGTGTGTGTGTGTGTGTGTGTGTGTGTGTGTGTGTGTGTGTGTGCTTGCGTGTACTCTTTGGATTAAAGAGTCAAATTACTAAATGTTGCCAAATTAATTTGATTGTTGATTTACTTGTCTAATAAGTCTATGACGTTTTTTGTCTCTTTCCATGTAATGCATTATTATTCACCTGCTTTCGTGTGTGTTTGTGTGTGTGTGTGTTTGTACGTGTGTGTTTACCAGTATCGAGGTGAAGAAGGCCGCAGGTCAGTGTGTGAAGAACATCCTGGGTACTCAGTCGGGGGCTGACTTTTGGGAGCAACACAAGGACAAGGAAGAACCCATGCTGGCCTACCTCAACCCCTTCAGGACAGCCAAGAAGAAGGTACCGCCACGCCGTGCTGTTACTATCGAATACAACCGATTAGCTGTTGGTTTTAATGCATGCTGCGAAGCACAGCCAGGTGGAAGTGTGTGCTGTGGTCTGTGTGCATGTGTTCATGTGTGTGCATGTGTGCTGTTCCGGTGAGCCATAGCTGATCAAACTGCTCAGGTTAGTTTTGGAATAAAATCTCGAAAGGCTTGTTTGACCTTTCGATTAAAAGGACGTTGTGTTGGTCAAACTGATGGTCTTCATCCCTACCGTGTGCATGGTTCAGCTGGACGACGGGAACACAGATGTCGGTCCGGAGGAGTCCAAGGAGCTGCTGGAGAGCCAGGAGTTGTGGGTTCCCCAGACGGGGGCCCACAAGCGGTGGCTCAAGACCCTGTGTGCCGCCCTGCTGGACAGCGGAGGGGTCCGCAACCACGTGCTGCTGCTGTCCCGGCCGCTCTGTCTGGTCGGTACCAGGACGCGCGCCTCATAGGGGCCACTTTAGGGTCGCCCTGAGGTCTGGGATCCACATTGTAGATTGGTTTCAAGTCACTTTATGATGCTGGTGAATCCTATACAGAAAAGTGTCTCATCTTACCCTTTCCTAATTTTGAATAATAAAGTTCCTCATTAGTCAAGAACTAGATAAGATAGAGAGATTATTGCAGATATTCAGTTTAAATGTTTATTCGTGTTTAGTGTATTACAGGGCATAATAGTACTTCTAGTACATCTGTTGAATAGTTAACTCACCTAGTGAGTACTTGCAAACATCTACAACCGTCCCTCCATGTCTACTATCTCAGCATCGGTAAAATAAATCCAAACACAGTGCAGCATCCATGTACCCTTTGGGAACTCAGTCATCCAGCCACAGCTGTAGGAGCCCCAGTAAGGCTCTGTCCCCCCCCCCCTCCCGTGTCCCCCCAGGTGCGGGCAGACTTCTGCCAGCGGGCGCTGCCCCTGGTGGTGCATTCCATCCTGCAGGGGGACCGCGACGGCTCCTGGCGCCTGCTTCTCTCCCGCCACGTCCAAGACTTCTTCACGTCCTGCTGCCGCAGCAGCCAGGCCTTGGGCCGCTCTGCCACCCCGCTCCCCGTGGAGTCCGGTAGGGCCCGGGACCTTACCCTCACTCCCTACGACGCTGTGTCAAACCGCATCTGTTGCAGCTGGTTTACGTTGACTTTGGGTCTCTAAAATTGTTCCCTGCAATCCACGAGAGTGCAAGAATTGCAAAATGTCGACCTACTCTCAACTTTTAGCATTTCCCCTGTTCTTCTGGAGCCTTGTGCCGTATGAAATGTAATATACTGCTTTTGTTTATTCTAATCAAACTGTGTTATCGTTGATCTGCCAGGAGACTCAGACATGGTGATCCAGGGGTCTCTGGACAAAGCCTCTCTGAGGACCATGCTGTCAGTGGTGGACTACCTCAGACACCAGCAGAGACCAGTACACACGGACGGGTGAGACACTATCATCAGTGTTACATAGAACTAAAGCTATTACCGGGAATTAATTTAAATTTTCTATTGACTACTGTAGAATTTTGCTTGTCTGTTTTTGTTTGTAGTGAATTTATGTATTTTATTTATCAATGAATTAATAAAATAATTGATTGTAGTTTCTGTAATAAGGTATTCTATTGCAATGTTTTACTGTAATGTTTTTCGATTGTACTGCAAAATGCACTGATGCATGTCCTGTGCGTGGTGCAGCATAGAGTATAGTCCAGTATATATCATATTTTGCTTTGGAATACATACAACCGTAATGTAACAACATGCGCTCCGGGGCCATCAGATCCAGCAGTGCGGTGGGCGACACCAACTCCTGGCTGGAGCTCAACTTCCTGGAGGTGGCCCGGGCCGCCCAGGCCTGCTCGGCCCACTTCACCGCCCTGCTGTACAGCGAGATCTACGTGGACAAGATCAAGGCCAGCACAGAGGAGAGCCGCAGGTCGGCCCGCTCGCACATCGCGTGTCGCCGCCCGTGTTCTGTTTTTAGCAAGGGTGGGGTTCTGTGGATATCCTTGTGTTTTTATACCTGGGTCTGCGTGTTGTCTTCAGGGACCGGTCGAGAGTGTCTCGCAGGATCAACTTTGAGGAGAACAGCCAGACCTTCACCATCTCCAGCCTGACGCAGAAGAGCATGGAAGACAACGGCATCAGCCTACAGGTTGGTTATACGATGTCCCTAGATGGGAATGTGTTGTCAGATATGTCTCTTTTTTTTTTTTGTAATTCTCTTACCATATTAATCCCACGTCACATTGTTATAAAAGGTATCTAAATGGTGCATTCCATGTTCAAGTTGTTTCAATGCCTCAACATGATTTTCTTTTGCTTTACTGCGTCCCAACCGTCTGGCTTCCTGTTGGCGGTTTGTGTGCGTGTGAAGGAGCTTCTGATGGAGGTGTATCGCTGCATTGGGGAGCCTGACAGTCTGTATGGCTGTGGAGGGGAGAAGATGACCAGCCCTCTCACCAGGTGACCAATCACAGACTCCGTAGTTCAGCCCCGGGACCACCTCCCCCACAGCGGCCCACCGTCACAACACCTGCCTGATCTTCTTCATAGATCTTTTTTCGTTTCAGGCATCGGTGTCCAATGCCCAGTGAAACCAAATCACTTCCTTCTCTGTTGTTTGCAGGATTCAAACCTATGAACACGAGGCCATGTGGGGGAAGGCCCTGAGCTCCTACGACCTCCACTCCACCCTGCCAGAGGTCACCCGACAAGTGGGGATTGTAGAGGTACGTCGAGAGAGGGGGTTGCTTAAATATCCGTCATTAATCATATATCTATTCCATATATACAGTGTTAGATCTGCTTCCCCAATGAATGGTAGAAACATGATGCAGTCGGTAACATGTGTGATGTCCCTCTCGGCCGTGGTGAGCAGGCCCTGCAGAACTTTGGTCTGAGCGGCGTGCTGGCCACCTACCTGCGGGGGCTGGACAGTGAGGGCGTGGAGTGGGGGTCTGAGCTGAGGGAGCTCCGCTTTCAGGCCGCCTGGAGGAACACCCAGTGGGACTGTGACCTGCCAGAGAGGTCAGGAACATGGCCTGGTTTGTGTGTTGTCTCTGGGCTCTGGGACCCGATGAGGAATGGAACAGCATGGGTGTCTGTCTGTGTAACGTCTATATTTACATTGAGGGCATTTAGCAGATGCTTTTATCCAAAGAGACTTACAATAAGTACATTTGTCATAAGAATGTGAAAAAATATATCGCTGTCAGTACAATAAGGATGTTCATAGAACCAAGTGCAAAGCACAAAAAATTTAGTCTGGCTATTGCCAGACCAAGCTCAATCGTAGATTGCATGTTGGTCTGGGGAAGCTGCCGTCATTTTCTTCCGCACAAGAGGCGTGATCAACGGGCCTAGTTCAACTGACTCTGTACGCGATTGGCTGCTTGCCATCGCTTCCCTGTCGTCATTGTGTTAAACCAGCCAATAGCGCGCCAAGGGGAAAAGCCAGCTTGGTGATTGGCTCCCACAAAAACGTATCGGATGCAGAAAGAAATGTATTGCTGTTCTCCAGACCCTCCAGATTCTACATAACTAAGTACTATAACTAAATACTACATACAATAAGTGAGTACATTAAGTGGCAGGACGTACAACATACATGAAGCGCTGGCTGTATATTGCTTTCTATGGCTGTTATAAATGTGTTGTTGTTTTCAGGAGTGAGAAAGCCAGCCCTGGCTTCAACGAGTCTGTGTTCGGGGCCCTGCTCGCTCTGAACGATAAAGAGTTCTCAACGTTTGACCGAATCCTGAAGTATGCAAGGTAGGGAGACAAGTTGATGAATTGTACGATATTTGAATTCATTGAATATAAAGTTACACATTGTGACTAAACGTGTTTGTTTTCCTCTGGTCTCCTCTTTATGTGTGTGTGTGTGGGTGTGTTCCCGGTTGTGTGTGTGTGTGTGTGTGGGGGGACAGGGGTGCGGAGGTGGAGGAGCTGTGCCGGGGCAGCCTGGAGGCCGTCTCCTCCCTCTACCCTGCTGTGAGGAACCTCCAGAGCCTGGGGGAGCTCCAGAGTGTGAGGCAGCTCTTCTCCAGGTGAGGGCGCTGAGGAAACAATAATAAATAATAAGCGTGGGACAACTTCAAGATATCACTGATTGTATAATGAGTATCCAGTACATTGGCATTGGTATTCATCTTAACGTTAACAATTTATAAAAAAATTATGTTACAAATAAAATGTATATTCTGCACTAATACAGATCTTCCTTTTAATGCCCACGTTTTTTGCTAAAGATAACATGCGTATTCCCCCTAACAATCTCGTGAAGGGTTAGTTATTCTCCCTTCGGTCCACATAACAAGATTTGTAAAATACTGATATAAGTCATTGGATACGTAGTACGGGCCGCTGGTTTCTTCGCAGTGGCTGTTCCCACCGCTGTTGCCGGCTTCAGTCTCAGTTCCCACCAGACTACATGAATCGGGGGGCAAGTCGCCCCTCTCCGCTGTATCATTGTTGGGGGATCGGACACCTAGGGAGTAGGGGCGTCTAAGCACATTCAGAACGACGACAGCGGCTGCGTTGTGGTCCCACCCAGACCCCTCTCGGACACCACCCTGGCCGAGGTGTGCAGGCAGTGGGGGCAGCACTCCCAGCTGCTGGCCGACAGCGACTTCCCCCTGGTGGAGCCCATCCTGGCCCTGCGCTCCGTGACCATGCAGACACTGCTGGCCCGGCCGGGAGACCCCGACAGCACCTTGTTCCTCAGCTCGGTGCTCACCAACCACCTCATGGAACTCTGCCAGCTAGCGCGCACCGCAGGGAACACACAGGTACTGTGTCCGCAGGAGCTGCTGCCTTTCCATCTGCTTCCTTGCCTCTTTGGATTGCCTGAATGCTACTCATAGCTTAGAGTCTGTGGGCGGTCTTGTTCCAATTGTAATGAGGGTCATTAAAGTAGCCTGTAAAGTGGCTGCTATATGATCTACCTAAAAGTTGCATGTTTAAAGAGGGCATGTTGATGTAGGTAAGAGTTATAGCTAGTTAGGATAACACTATAGAATATAATGGACAAGAGGTAATGCTGTACTTACAAGTTATGTCACGATCAGATTTTTCTGGCAACTTCTTTATGATGAACTTCTAAATCCACAATCGCTCATGATATCTGTAGATTAATTTTTTTTAATGGAGCTCAAAATGTTAATGCATTGAACAAAAGGTCAGTGTGATCTTAGGGCTGGGAAAGGTTAAGGAAAGGATAAGCAAAGCTCTGTAGGAATTTCAATGTTATTGTCATTGCACTGTGAAGTACAAAATGCAAGCAAGCATAGGTAAATAACATCCATTTTAATTGCAAATCTCTCTGCCCTTTATGTGCCACACCGGCTCTGTCCAGCTGGCGGAGCGGGCCGTGTACCAGATGAGGCAGCTCGCAAGAGGAGTGGCCCAAACGGCCGCCGCCTCGTCGTCGTGGCAACTGGAGGAAGCCCAGGTGTTCTGGGCCAAAGGCGAACAGGGTCTCGCCCTGGGCCTCCTCAAGGAGATGATCAACACGTTAGAGGGGCAGGTCAGAGAGACACACACTCATATACATGCACACTCACACACTCACTCACTCTTCCATACACACACACACACACACACATTATATCACTTGTATACCGCAATATGTACGAAAAAGACAATCTCTAAGATGAACAATCTACTTTTTTCTAAAAGCATAATGTTGTGCACCATGCTATTAAGTATACCAAATAATAAACAACTATTGAAAACAAGTGTTGAAATGCTGAAAGAAATCTAAAACATCAGAGTACCTTATTGCAAGTAATTGATGTGTGTGTGTGTGTGTGTGTGTGTGTGTGTGTGTGTGTGTGTGTGTGTGCTCGCTCCAGGTGGATATGAACCCAGCATTGGTTCCTGTCTACACAGAGAGCATGAGGCTGTGTGGTAACTGGCTGGCGGAGAGCTGCCTGGAGAGTCCTGGAGTCATCCTGGAGAATTACCTGGAGAGGGTAAAGAGCCTGCCTGTCTGATAGAGAGAGCTGCATGCTCCTATGACACACAAGGTTCTTCAAATATCCAATACTACAGACAGAGAAGTGAGGTTGTTGATGACTGTAGAAATGATATCAAAGATTCATTCAAGAACTTTAGTCAGGCCATTGGGGCAGTGTCTAGGATTTAGTGGCATGTAGCAGTTAGGTTGCAACCAACTGAATACTAATAGGAAAACTATTGTTTTCCAATGCTGCTTCGTTCTTCAAGGGCTTTACATCCTGCTCAAGAATGCCCACATGTTTGGCTGCGGATGTTGATGAGGGGATTGAACCAAGTACCTTTCGCTGGGAGTCTTAACAGCTTAACCACTCCACTACCCTGCTCCCCTAGCTGGTGGTCATTAACCACATGCATTATTACGTTATCACTCTATTAACAATATTTACTCTTTGTTCAAAGCTGTCCTTAAGCAGGCCTTATTGTGGGATGACAGTGAAGTAATACATACTAAATTCAACCCTCTGTGAGCAGGTGATTCTACATGATGACTAGATTTATTTGGTAAGGATCCAGGGTAACTCTACTCTATGTCTTCTCACACATCTGTTCCCCTCCCAGGCAGTAGAGGTGCTGCAGGCTAACTCGGGCGAGCAGGACCCCCGGCTACAGAGCCAGCGGACCAAGGCCTTCCTGTCCCTGGCACGCTTCTCCGACTTCCAGTACCAGACCATCGATAAATACATGAGCTCCTCTGACTTTGAGAACAAGCAGGTGTTGCTGGAGAAGGCCAAGGTGGAGGTGGACCTGATGAAGGAGCACAACATCGACAGTAACAGGTCTGCCCTCACAGGAGATACGTTTTGTTTTTACTACAAGCACACAAGAGGTCCGCCAACGCAAGCATATGCATACCAGTGCTTTCTATAGTGTTAAGCAATGTTCAAAGGGCCCCTAATATACCACCACGTGTGAGTGTGATTAGCCATTACGAGTAGCAAATGTTGCTTCTCTATCCATCATACATCTAGGTGGACACTCCCACTCGTGATGTCACTAAGGCACAGGAAAGGGCAGAGTTTGTATCAACTTGTAATGGCTATTCACACTCACACCTGGTAGTATAACTGCATATGCTGCAAGGCCTCAATCAACCAACACAACCTCTTTATTTTGGGTATCATTTATTGATGATGTTATTTATTATCCCTTAACAGTGAAGTTGGTTGGCAGCCAGGGACACATATATTCAGACAGCATCCACAACAACAATGCAATGAAATGTAGTGCGACGGGATACTTCAACTTTGCGTAGGAAAGTGTTGCGTGATCTCTCCAACTGTAAAAACCTCTAACAAAAAGTATTGAGCTGTCCCTGTACCAAGATCTTTAACGAGTGTAATCACAGACATATCACGTCACCTTTGTTCATCCTCACTTACCCTCTTCATCAAGCTCTCTGTGTGACCGGGATGCAGACTGTAGGAAGCTGGAGGCCATTTTGTAAGCTCACTCCACCATTCTCTCCCTCCACCTCCGTCCCCCTCCCTCTCTCTCCGTCACCCTCCCTCCCTCTCCCTCCCTCCTCCTCCCCCTCCCCCTCCCTCCCTCCCCCTCCCTCTCCCTCCCTCCCCCTCCCCCTCCCTCCCTCCCCCTCCCTTCCCCCCCCTCCATCCCCCCTCCTCCCCCTCCGTCCCCCTCCCTCTCCCTCCCTTCCCCTCCCCCCCTCCTCCCCCCCTCCTCCCCCTCCGTCCCCCTCCCTCTCCCTCCCCCCCTCCTCCCCCTCCGTCCCCCTCCCTCTCCCTCCCCCTCCCTCTCCCTCCCTCCCCCTCCCTCCCCTCCCTCCCCCCCTCCGTCCCCCTCCCTCTCCCTCCCTTCCCCCCCCCTCCGTCCCCCTCCCTCTCCCTCCCTTCCCCCCCCTCCGTCCCCCTCCCTCTCCCTCCCTCTCCCTCCCTTCCCCCCCCTCCGTCCCCCTCCCTCCCTCCCTTCCCCCCCCTCCGTCCCCCTCCCTCCCCCTCCCTCCCTCCCCTCCCCCCCCTCCCTCCCCCTCCCTCCCTCCCCTCCCCTCCCCCTCCGTCCCCCTCCCTCTCCCTCCCTCCCCCTCCCTCCCCTCCCTCCCTCTCCTCCCTCCCCCCGCCCCTCCCTCTCCCTCCCCTTCCCTCTCCCTCCCCCTCCCTCCGCCCACCAGGTACACTGTGAAAGTGGAGAAGGAGCTGAAGATGGATGAGCTGGCGCTGTCCAACCTGCAGGCGGACCGGCGCCGCTTCCTGTGCAAGGCGGTGGACAACTACGTCCACTGCCTGGCGGAGGGCGAGCAGCACGACGACTGGGTGTTCCGCCTGGCCTCGCTGTGGCTGGAGAACGCCGACCTCAGGGAGGTCAACGCCAGGATGAAGGTGGGCGGGACACACGCACACACCCACGCACGCACGCAAAGACACGCACATATGCGCGCATGCAAAGACACACACACACACACGCTCAAAGACACACACACGTGCAAAGACACACACTTACACACACACAAAGACACATACACACACACACATGCAAAGACACACACACACACAGGCAGACACATACAAACACGCAAAGACACACGCAAAGATACACATGCAAAGACACACACACACACACAAAGATACACGCAAAGACACATACACAAAGACACACACACAAAGACAAACATATACACACACATACACAGCGTCTTAAATAAAATAACATTTTACACACGCTTGATAAATAAACGCGTGCAGGGTTGCACACTCACTCGTTATTTCACATTTTCTATTTATACTTCTTACAAGCTATATCAATTTACAAAGTCAAACTTTTTCACGCACAAACATGCAGCCCTTCTGGTCGGTCCTTCATGTGGTGTGAGCTGAGAGTGTGTGTGTGGCAGGTCGGAGTGAAGAGGATTCCCTCCCATAAGTTCCTGCCCCTAATGTACCAGCTGGCGGCCCGCATGGGCACCAAGATGTCCACCGACACCACCGAGGACGTGGGCTTCCATGACGTCCTCAATGACGTAAGGCTGCCCTTTAATGGAGGGCATCTGATCAGTGAAATGTGCTGAAATAGGGATCATTATCCCAAGTAGAGGAGTTTTCATGATATTTACTTAACGAGCGTCCTCATGCATTTCAAGTCCAATCAAAATTAAAACCAAGCTATTTATAATTTCCGCTACCTAACAACCAAAACTGATAGCTCAATGCACATATAGCAGTAAATGTTGGAGCAATTTCGATAAAAATGGACTGCATGCATAAAAATACTATAAAAGCCTATAATGGCGTTGGTTGAAATTGTTTGAATAGTTCATCCGTCTTATCGCCTTAAGTATTATTGTTAAGGGTGTAAGTTCCGAGGTCCTCCTGCCTACATGGCGTGCTTCATGGCCATTGTTGTTGTTGTTGTTTGTGTGGCGTTGACAGCTGATCCTGCGCGCGTGCCTTCAGCACCCCCACCACACACTGTTCATCATCCTGGCTCTGGTCAACGCAAACAAGGACGCCAGCTTCACCATCAAGTCCCGGCTGTCCAAGAGCACGCCGCAGCAGCCCTCAGCGCTGGACCTGGTAGGACCTCTGTCCGTCTGTCTGTCTGGCTGTCCGTCCTTCCGGAGTATTTCATGGTTCTGTCCATCCAGAGTATGCTGCCGTTCTCCCAGCAATCATCAGTTATCGAATGTCTATGAAATGTTTGTATTGTTCGTATGTGGAGTCGTGGACTCAACTGTACATTTGAGTACTTGCGTGTGGCATTGTATATGTTCAGGTCATGTGCCTGTGTCGTCTTGTCTAGTGTTTTGTCTATTTGTGCAAAGTGCACTCAGGGGTCTCTTGAAAAATATGAAACATTGTTGAATAAATGAAGGTCGAATAAACCAAATATTTATGTAGAAGTCCATGTTAGTACCTTTTCCCTTTAACAAGCAAAGTAAAAAGGTGAAAAAGGTCCCCTACTACTAATACGCGAGACTATTCTGTACTACATGGGATATCCCGGCCTGGGATCCCTGGTTGATGGTCATGTGTGCCGCGGCTACAGGAGCGGTCAGAGGTGGCCCGGAAGATCATCGGCGTGGTGAGGAAGAAGAGGGGCGCCATGCTGAAGGGCATGGAGTACCTGTGCGACGCGTACATCACCCTGGCTTACATGGACGCCAGCAGACACAAGCAGGAGAAGAGTGAGTTCATCGACCCTGTGTGTGGGTGTGTGTGTGTATGTGTGCGTGTGTGTGCGTGTTCTTTATTTTTCTGTGTACTCCACGCAAGAAAGCCAGCTCAGTGTGTCTGTATATTATGTGTGTTCTGTCTAGAGGTTATGCTAATATTATTTATTCAGCAAGTTTTCCTTCCTTTTGTTTGGTACCAAGTCTGCGAGGTCAGGTTCATATCCATACGTCTGGCAGGGCGTCTGAGTAACCGAGGCAGTGTGATCATTCGGTGTGGTGTGTCTGACGTGTTCCTTCACAGAGCCCCTTCCCATTCCTGCTGATCAGCCCATCATGAAAATACAAGACCTGGAAGAGGTCACCATTCCCACTGTGGAGATTAGGGTGTGTAATCATTTACTTTTGAGTCATGATTCTTGACTGCAATTCGACGAGGGTTGTTTGCTTTAGATGTGATGTAACCTTTCATAACAAACACTGCCTTATAACCACATAGGCGACATGCCATGTAGCGACCCATGTTCGACTCGTCATTCCCTCTCTTCTGCGACCCGCTGTCTATCTTGACTCTCCCCTCCATAGCGGCACAAGAATATATACATATAGATACAGTAAATCGATGAAATAAGTTGTCACACCAAAAGCCATGAATTTTGTGACTGTCAATACTGTGATGATGGTCGTAACTGTCCTTAGTCACAGTCAGTCACAGTCAGGTTGTTGTATCAAAGCGCGCGTGTTTCTGATGCCTATAGGTAGATCCGTCGGGTTGCTATGACGACGTGGTCACCATACGCTCCTTCAAGCCCCAGTACCGCCTCGTCGGGGGAGTCAACCTGCCCAAGATCATCGACTGTGTGGGCTCGGACGGCAGGAGCCACCGACAGCTGGTCAAGGTGTGTGTGTTTGTGTGTGTGTGTGTGTGTGTGTGTGTGTGTGTGTGTGTGTGTGTGTGTGTGTGTGTGTGTGTGTGTGTGTGTGTGTGTGTGTGTGTGTGTGTGTGTGTGTGTGTCCTTGTAATAATAATAATTGTTTTCTATTTATTGCACTTTTTTAAGTACTCAAAGACATTATCCACAAGGCGCAAAATACAGGAGCAAAAACAATCAGCAGAACATCATTAGAAAGTCACATAGGAACATCTGAAAGCCTACCAATAAAAGGGGAGAAAGAGGGACGTGAATGTGAGGAGAGTTGGATGTTAAGAGAAGTGTTTTTAGTGAGAGGGGAGAGGTGGATTTTTGAATCTGTTTGGGGAGGGAGGGTAGGGCCCCGCCCCCCCAGGTTTGGTGCCTGGTTCTGGCGGGTGCCAGAGTGAGAGATGAAAGAGAGAGCGAGTGAAAGAGAAAGAATGCAAACCTGCGTGACTTGTGTGTTTATCCTACACTTGTGTGCGTACTTCATACCTAAGTGAAGTATGGGTTTGATGTGTATTTAAAGGTGTTTGAGTGTGTTATTAGCTCGTCAGCTGTGCCGACCATAATAGCTCAGACTTCACTTCTTTGATTGGTTTGCTTTGCGGTAATAATTAACCATGTTTGTGTTCTTGTCGCTGTGGGAGATAAGAGGTTAGTTACACATGTATTCACTGTGTGCTTTTGTTGTAAAAACAAAGCATTCCTACGGAAAATTCCAGGCTAACAACACTACTTCGAAATGAGTGGGAACATTTCAGGGAAGGTCTGTGGGCCAATCAGTAAACCGATGTGCTTTTTAATTAAAGACATTTTAAATACAAGTCTTAATAAAATCGAATAATACAATATGAAAAAGATTTTCTTTACAAATTCATTAAAAATAAAATAAAATAGGAAGCATCTCAGGATGCAAGAATTGGTTAAATCTGGGAATCCACAGGAAATGTTGAGTATGTAACCCGGTGTTCTAACGATGACCTTTGTCCTTAGGGCCAGGACGACCTGCGGCAGGACGCGGTGATGCAGCAGGTGTTCTCCATGTGCTCCACACTGCTGCAGCGCAACGCCGAGACGCGGCGCAGGAAGCTCCACATCCGCAGATACAAGGTGACGCCGCAATAGAGGCTGTCTCTCTAGCTAATGCAGCACGCAGGACTGTGGAGTTTCCTGAGGAACTGATCCCATTTCCAACGTCTCCTCACAAGACCAACAATACACTATCATCATGACCAAAAAAGGCTTTAAAAATGAACTAGGAACTTCATCTGCTTGAACTTTCTCTTTGTTTATTTTTGAACACAGTGTTCTGCTTTCAATGTTGCTCCAGAATCAACATCAACGCAGACAGAATATTATCAAGAAAATACAGAAAACACTTCTTTCACCTCTTCTTTCATATATTTTTCCCCCCCTTTTCCCACTTTTAATGACCCCTCAATCATCCCACTTTTAATGATCCCTCCATGATCCCACTTTCAACTTCCCTAGGGGTATGTTCTCGGTCACGATGGACAATCGGTGGTCTGACTCTTGAGTTATGCCCGGCCCCCCTCTCCCAGGTGGTCCCCTTCTCCCAGAGGAGCGGTGTGCTAGAGTGGTGCTCGGGCACGGTGCCCATCGGGGAGTTCCTGGTGGACCCCCAGAAGGGGGCCCACGGGCGCTTCAGGCCCCAGGACTGGCCCAACATGGCCTGCCGGAAGAGGATGATGGTGAGCGCTGACCTCCCCTCACTCTCACGCTGCTGCTGGGGTCTATATCAGGCCCGCAGAGGTTTACAGGGGGGCCGCGAACATTGAGGATGTTTCCTCTGGGAGTCTGACCCTGACGCCTGCCAGAATGTTATACTGGGCTTATTCACTGTATTAGACTGTTTAACTCATTCTGAACAGGCGCACTGCGTGTGACACGGCAAACGACAAATACGGGAAAGGAGATGTCAAGTTGTTTAGAAATAGACCAAAAAAGTGGCAAAAATATTTCAAGACCATCAAAAAATGTACACTACCGATCTAACGATTGGGGTCACCCAGACAATTTCATGTTTTCCGTGAAAACTCACTTATATTCAACAGTTTTCAGCTCTGCTTACATAATTGCACAAGTGTTTTCTAATCATCTATTAGCCTTTTAACAAGATGAGCTAAACAACGTACCATAAGAACACAGGAGTGATCGTTGCTGGGAATGGGCCTCTGTACACCTGTGCAGATATTCCATTAAAAAACTGCCTTTTTCAGACAGAATAGTCATTGACCACATTAACAATATTTAGACTGTAATTCTGATAAATTTGGTGTTATCCTCATTGAAAAAAAAGTGCTTTTCTTTAAAAAAGGAGGACATTACTAAGTGACCCTGAACTTTTGAACGGTAGTGTATATAATAAAAATCCAACACTAGCTGCATTCCAAAGAATGTAGGAATGGGGCTGATTGAATATGTATCTTGGTGGTTATAGGCAAGGGAAAACTATGCAAGGAGCATTAAGAATACAAAATGAAACGTTGAACATATAAAGTGGAGGTGGGCCGATATGTTCATTAAATCGCCTCCTCTAAGCTTTGAGTCCTTTAGTTGGAGACTAAACACCTCCAAACCCTGTGCTGCCCTCCCCTGTAGGAGGCCCAGCGGCAGGGCCTGGAGGGGAAGCTGACGGCCTACAGCGAGGTGTGCGGACACTTCCGGCCCGTCTTCCGCTACTTCTGCATGGAGCGCTTCCTGGACCCGGCCGTGTGGATGGAGAAGAGGCTGGCCTACACCCGCAGCGTGGCCACTTCCTCCATCGGTACGCACCCGTAACGGGGGGGGGGGGGGGGTTGTTAATAACATCACATTACTACCGCTGTGTGTCAGTCACTGACTCATGTACGGTCATGTCTCACACAACAGGATGAAAAAGATGTAAATTAACTTCTTTCAAAAAATAGATGAATATTTTTGTATTCATATGAATATTCCTCACCCAACCTTGATTTAATTCTACTTTATAATTAGTAATACCAAGGTAGGGCCACACAATATGATGGCTGTATTGTAAAAGCTAATGAAGCGCAGGCTTCTTTAGTGTACGAAATAGACTGTACTTGTATGAATGATGCTTTTGTATAGGAGCTAATTCCTGCAGTCTTGTGTTTTTTCTCCTCAGTGGGTTACATCGTAGGCCTGGGTGACCGGCACATCCAGAACATTCTGATCGACGAGCAGACCGCAGAGCTCATCCATATTGACTTGGGTAAGAAATCGCTGCATTTAGATTCAGTATAATAAATAGTATAGGCGCTTTTCTCCTGGACACTGCCTTAGGAATAACTGTCCGGACCGGGCCTGCCTCAGTCAGTGTGTTTCTGTTCTGTCCGCCTCTTTGAAGGCGTGGCCTTTGAGCAGGGCAAGGTCCTGCCCACCCCGGAGACGGTTCCCTTCCGGCTGACCCGGGACATGGTGGACGGCATGGGCATCACCGGAGTGGAGGGGGTGTTCAGGAGGTGAGACCCAAACTAAGACCCCTCTCATGAGCCATCTACAAACTGAAATTGTGTCGTTCATCAGAACAGCATGACGTACATGTCTTCCTGAAAGGGTAGGAGGAATGGATTTAGCCCAGATCTGTTGCTCAAAGCTGATTTCCAAAGCTACCCCAAACATTTGGGCTGACCTTGTCACCCCCACTGCTTGCTCAGGACAATAACTGCAAGAAGCTCTTGATGACCTCAGTATTTTATACCATCATATATGTATTTGGTAACGATCAGATGCTGCGAGAAGACCATGGAGGTGATGAGGACCTCCCAAGAAGCGGTTCTCACCATTGTCGAGGTAGGACGTCCAAAAGGTCACTGTACAATAGTCAGTTTAGCTTTCTACACCCTTGATTGCCAGGTCCACCATCCCGTTGTCCGTCCTCCCTCCCCGCCGCTCCCCAGGTGCTGCTTTACGACCCGCTGTTCGACTGGACCATGAACCCCCTGAAGGCCTTCCAGCTGCAGCACGTAGAGCAGCAGGAGCTCAACGCCACGCTGCACCCCACCCTGGGGGCCGACGACATGGACCACCACGCCAAGGGCAGGTGGGTGTGTGAGAGGGAGGGAGAGAGCGTTTAAGACAAGAAGGGGTGTTCTGAAGGAGTGTAGGGTTGTGGCCTTTTTTTGTGAAATCAAAGGACCAGTCTTCATTGGGGCATGTAGGGAAGATAGGTCGTGTTTAATGGTCATGGTAGAGCTTGATTTTACTTAAGGTTGCTGTATGAGGAAGGAAGACGGGTGACTATATGGGGTTCTTGGTAACAAAGGCATGCAGCAGAAATGTGTAGTAGTTGTTTACAACAAAATGGCAAATTCTAATTGTTTTGGTCTTAGACGGACCATTTCCATGTGTTTGTCCTAGTTTGTATAGTTTGTCTATTCATTCTGTCATCAAACTTTCAAACTCTCTCTTGCTCCCCCTCTGTCTCCCCCCCCTCTCTCTCCCCCCCCCCCTCTGTCTCTCCCCCCCCCCTCTGTCTCTCCCCCCCCTCTGTCTCCCCCCCTCTGTCTCTCCCCCCCCCTCTCTCTCCCCCCCACCCTCTGTCTCTCTCCCCCCCTCTGTCTCTCCCCCCCTCTCTCTCCCCCCCCACCCTCTGTCTCTCTCCCCCCCCTCTGTCTCTCCCCCCCCCTCTCTCTCCCCCCCCTCTGTCTCTCTCCCCCCCTCTCTCTCCCCCACCTGTCTCTCCCCCCCTCTGTCTCTCCCCCCCCTCTGTCTCCCCCCCCTCTGTCTCCCCCCCCCTCTGTCTCTCCCCCCCCCCTCTCTCTCCCCCCCCTCTGTCTCTCTCCCCCCCCTCTGTCTCTCCCCCCCCTCTGTCTCCCCCCCCTCTGTCTCTCCCCCCCTCTGTCTCTCCCCCCCCTCTGTCTCCCCCCCACCCTCTGTCTCTCTCCCCCCCCTCTGTCTCTCCCCCCCTCTCTCTCCCCCCCCCTCTGTCTCTCCCCCCCTCTGTCTCCCCCCCCCGTCTCTCCCCCCCCTCTCTCCCCCCCCTCTGTCTCCCCCCCCCCGTCTCCCCCCCCTCTGTTTCTCCCCCCCCACTCTGTCTCTCCCCCCTCTGTCTCCCCCCCCCTCTGTCTCTCCCCCCCCCCCCTCTCTCCCCCCCCCTCTCTCTCCCCCCCCCTCTCTCTCCCCCCCCCCCCCCCCTCTGTCTCTCCCCCCCCTCTGTGTCTCTCCCCCCCCCCCCCTCCACAGCAGTGACAGCCAGAGCTTCAACAAGGTGGCGGAGCGGGTGCTGCTGCGGCTCCAGGATAAGCTGAAGGGGGTGGAGGAGGGGGCGGTGCTCAGTGTGGGGGGGCAGGTCAACCTGCTCATCCAGCAGGCCATGGACCCCACCAACCTCAGCCGGCTCTTCTCCGGATGGCAGGCCTGGGTGTAGACGGGTGGTGGTGGTGGTGGTGGTGGTGGTGGTGGTGGTGGTGGTGGTGGTGGTGGTGGTGGTGGGCTGCAACTGTCTTTGTATATATAACCAATGTGCAAATCAAACCTGATGCCTTTACCAGTAGTGTCATGACCAGTAGAGTAGCATTACCAGTAGAGTTATGACCAGTAGGGTACCATTACCAGTAGAGTCACAGCCAGTAGAGTGCCATTACCAGTAAAGTCATGGCAAGTAGAGTAGCTTGACCAGTAGATTCATGGCCAGTTATGTTGGTAATTGTTTGATCTGGCAGCAGAATGTAAGACTTGATAGATATAGATTATATATATAGCTATATATATGGTCCCGTGTTCAGTCTTCTGTCTACTTTGACGTTGTCAAAGGTCCTACTTCCTAGGTGTAATCATTTATTTGTAGTTGGGTGCTGTGGAGCATGCTGCGCTATGCAACAGGACATTACATTTGATCCAGGTAAATAACAGCTGCATGTTATTTGAGACTGTTAATCTCTCTGTAGTCATTATTGAGAAATGTATCACCAGATGACCACAAGCCGGTGAGCCAAGTCAAAAGGTTTCTGATGAACTCTGCACTCTACACCACAGAGGAATTTGTGTTTGTTTGTGTTTATATATTTGTGTTTATTTTTGAACCTATCTATAGATATCGTCCATTTTGTTTTTGTAATATACCAAAGCTTAGATTTTTATGCGAGAGTGAGACAACTTTATCCGAGTAATAAATTGAATGTAAAACTAATTACAATTAGTTTGAAAAAAAACCCTTATTAAAATGATGCCTTAAGTGATTGTGTTGAGGGCGTGTTGCACCTCCCTTGCATAAGTATAATTTTATTCTGACTGCCGTCCTTTTTTTCCCCGTGACAATTCCTCGGCCCCAGATAGAGACCAAACTTGACTGTTGTTATTGACAGACTGTTCCTGTTTAAACCCCAAATGTACAAAGAGAATGTGTAAAATTGTAATAACTTGTAATAACTAATAACTTCGCTCTATTTTTTCTATAAATGTTGTCACCCTTCTTCCTTCCTGTTATACTGTAACTATATTATTTAAATCAAGATTTTACAAAATAATAAAAAATGACTTATGAACTTCACATACATGCCCCACTAAAAACTGGTCCTTTGGTTTTACAATAAAAGCCACAAACCTGCAGAACATCCCCTTTTGTCTTAAATGTGTGCTCTCTCGCTCTCTCTCACGATGGACGAGGTGTGTCCACTACAAGTGGTCAAATACTCCTTATTGCTTCAGGTGGTTCGAGAGATCAGAGACAACAGCAGAGTTGTGGGAACTTTACTAAAGGGTTTTTGATTTCCTAAGGGGGAACACACAAAATGACAACCAATCAGGTAAACTGCAATTTGTATTCTTTAATTTTAAAAAACTTTAAACATATCCAAAATAGCTGTCTTTTACATGATTAAAAATAAAGTGACCTCAGTATTAAGGAAATCCATCCAACCCTATTCCTGTTTGGCTGTAAATCCATCCATGATCTACTGAATACTCTCAGAACGTGGACCTAGATCATCCTTTCATCAGCGGGTATAAACTAATCTCTTGACCCGTCCAAGCAGGAGCCGCAGTACGTTCACCATCTAGAGCCACCGTTTGCTCCTCCACCACCTCCTCTGGTCCTATACTCAGACCCTAAGCACAAAGGTACTATATAGAACTATATTATTGTGTTTGTAAAAGCATATCTTATTTAGAAAATGTATATATTTGCATATATACTTTTTGGTATTTAAGTATTGGTAACTGCACTTCAACCGTTTAATTTGTTCTGCAATTAGCGATAAAAGGATAGTATACATTTAGAAACATGGATGAAATATGATGTATAATTACTTGCATAACATCGGTTTTATTTATTAATCTTATTGATAATAAAGGTGTCAACGGTTTATGAAAAGTAATTTCATGTCTCGTGTTTTGCTTTCCATTGTCACGCTGTATCTCTGCAGGTGTTAGACACTGGTGTGGCCGCTACTTTATGGCTATAATCTATAGCCTGCTTCTTCTGCTACTGGTGGCCGGTGTCCTCTTTGGTTACTACTGTAAGTACAGCGGAACATACGTGTATACATCCAACTCATTTAATATCGCAAGGTTTTGGGGGTTATGTGTGTCTGTCTCTGTGTCTATCTGTCATTGTGTGTGTGTGTGTGTGGGGGGGGGGGGGGGGGGATAATGTGGAATAAACGTAATGCTAATATCCTATGTGTCAGTGTCACACATACATCACCTTGGCATGAGTCCCGCACACAGGTGTCCCATGATGTTTCTGCTGTGCAGGGTCGTCTCCCTGCGTAAGGGGCGTGGCGTGTGGTGACGTCGGCTGTGTCTGGAAGTCCCAGTGGTGTGACGGCGTCAGAGACTGTCGGGGAGGCCAGGATGAATCCTCCTGCTGTACGTGTAAATCGATATATATATATATATATATATATATATATATATATATACATTACATGTTACATACATTACATGTCCTATTTGTCACACACCTTGACACGAGTCATCACACACACACACACACACACACACACACACACACACACACACACACACGTGTAATATGATGTTCAATATGGACTGACAGGGTTGTCTATATATATATATATATATATATATATATATATATATATATATATATATACACACATTAATTGATGACAGGTTTCCTCTATATGAACATAGCAGGATAGTCAAGTTGTCAGGGCTTCGACTCCCAGCGGTCGACGGTAATATATATATATATATATAGTTGTTATTAGACAACGTTAATTAAACGTAAGCAAAATTCAAATGCAAAATATGCACAAGGTGTAAAGACAATAGTGTTTATTGCATAAATGAGAAACGTTAGTGTGTTGCTCCACTGGAGAGAGAGAGAGAGAGAGAGAGAGAGAGAGAGAGAGAGAGAGAGAGAGAGAGAGAGAGAGAGAGAGAGAGAGAGAGAGAGAGAGAGAGAGAGAGAGAGAGAGAGAGAGAGAGAGAGAGAGAGAGAGAATTAGAGAGAGAAAATTAGCTGGTGTGGCAAAACCATGTAGACGTTGGCCTAATGAGTCCCACAACAACACAGGGTGGGAGGAGGGTAACGTTTAAGGCCCTAGGGGTTATATCACTCATTTAAATATTAATTAAAACATTGGATGGTACCTCCTCTGCCCTCCCGCTAAACCTTCGATGGGGGGATGCAATGAGAGGGGCCAGGGGTTGGGTGCTCATGCTGTGTTCGTCCTGGTGGCTGTGCAGTGAGGCTGTACGGCCCCAGCTCCCTCCTGCAGGCCTACTCCTCACAGACCGGCTCCTGGAGGAGCGTGTGCTCCCAGGGCTGGACGGACCACCAGGGCAGGGCCAGCTGTCAGCTGATGGGATACGACCGGTAAGGACAATGTTAACGCGTGACACACTGATAGACTGATGAAGTAGCCACTTGTGGAGGGAATCCATCAATATATATTCTGTATTCTCATATATTCTGATCGAATATATAATTCTGACAATAAATAATATAGGCATTCCTTTAGAGTATTTTGTACACTTGTAATAACTATGATGAAATCGAACTTTTTTTTGTGTGCAGTACATTTTTGTTGACATACGGTGTTTATTTTGATATGCGCACCAATTGATTAAATCATATAGGCTACATGTTTTTAATGCATTTATCTTTCGACCCTTTAACCCATATTTTCTTTCATTAAACTCCCATGAGCGATTATATATAACAATGCGGTGTGCTGGGCAGGAGCACCTATGTGGCGTCAGGGCAGCAGCAGGGGTGGTCTGACCGGGGGTTCTTCACCGCCAGACCTGGGTGGAGACCCGAAGTGGCCTTTCTTCAGCAGCTTCTCCTCAGGTAAGAGCCCCCTGCTGGTCAAAGGTAGGAGCACACTGCCATAATGCTAGACCTTAGCCTCACTCACTCACTCACTCACTCACTCACTCACTCACTCACTCACTCACTCACAAATAAACAATGAATTACAAAGTATTACTTTTGGTCTTTGTCTCATCTGCAGTGATACATGTCCCGACAACAGACTGGTGACCTTGCGTTGCATCGGTGAGCAGTCCTCCCCTCCCCCTCTTATCTCTGTCAATCGAAAATAATCGGATTAAGGTATATTTATTGTGATACTGTTTTCACTGTATCCACCCTTGTCGTTGAACGCAAGGAATAATTCAAATAACATGTGGTAAGGTAAGGTGGTAACCCTTCATCAATCTCACGTGTTTGGGTGAGAATGATTTTATGATAGTATATCATTCCTTATTAATAACAAAGAAATATGAAATCAATCGGATCACATAAAATATCAAATAAAAGGGAGGAGAAATTCGACCTCTAATCCCGACACAAGGGTCTTAGTTAACGTCCAGACGGACAAGGGTCGCCACTGCAGCCGTCTGACGGACCCCTTCTTGCCCCTCAGACTGTGGCAGGGGGACGGGGGGCTCTGGCCGTCTGGACCAGCAGCCGCAGGGGGTCCGGGGGGATTGGCCCTGGGTGGTCAGTCTGCGGTTGGGGGGCGTGCACCGCTGTGGAGGAGCCATCATCACCCCCCGCTGGGTGGTCAGCGCAGCGCACTGTGTGGTCAGGTGAGTGGCTGTCTGTGTGTAGGCCTTCCGTGGCGGGAGTCTGTTTGTGTTGTGTACACTAGAATGAATCAAGCCATGGTTGATATCGATTTTCCCTTGAGATCTGCTCAGTGTTTTCGTTTGTTTGACTGACGATGGTACACCTCATAATAAAAACCTGGAGATTTTCCTTTTGGCCAAAAATAACATGCATATACATGTTTATTTTCTGTCGTGGATTATCATCAACAAATTAGCTAATGGCCAGTATTAACAGTTTCCAGAAGATTCTCTCATGGATATGTTATATGAGGGTAGGACATGACAAAGGCACATGTGTGTTCTTTAAATATGATTGGCTTTCATCATCAACCAACTTGACCCCCAGCTACTGTCTCTTCTGCTCCTGCAGTGACCACCACCCTGGCGACTGGACTGTGTACGCTGGGGTAGAGAAGTCCAGGGACAACCTGTTCAGCCCCCCCCACTCTGTGAGCAGCATTGTGGCCCACGAGGGCTTCAGCAGACTGACCATGCAGAACGACATAGCCCTGGTCCAGCTGTCCGGGCCCCTGAACATCACGGGTGGGGGTCCCATGATTAATCAATGACAATTACTTTTTATTATTGTCATGGTAATTTCCATAACGTTAAGCATGTAATACACTAGTTCACAAGAGGACATACTCAATATATTATAATGTACTGTATATAGAATGAAATAACTCTTTCTAATAACTTTACCTGTGAACAGAGGGTAACAAGTAGTTACAACGATTTAAAGTCAACTTTATTTTCATTGTCCGTAATCACAGTTACAATCTCAAACACCTTCACAGGCCCACATTTATACGATCAAACCAAAAGGGAAGTACAGAAGAGGGATGCTTCAATTAAATGCATAAGGTGCCGCAATATAAATCTTAAATAAGGCATATATTCTGTAGAGGCCCTTTTCATCTATCAACGGTAGAAAGAAGGAAATGTGCCTAAAGCTAAAACCCACAAGAGCCGCTGAAGTCAGGCCTAGTAACAGTAGGGAAGGTGCACCTCAGGTGTACCTAGTTACACGAACAAGGTGAAAATTATCTAATTTCTTAACTTTTTTTCCCTTCCAAGTCTCTAGTGATATCAGAGCTGTGTGTCTCCCAAACACGGGAGTGAACATCATCCCATCTCAGAACTGCTCTGTGCTGGGGTTCGGTGGAGCGCCAAATGAAGGTCAGATGCTGATGAGAACTTGTGATAATAAATGATAATTGTAATATTATCCGGCACAACTTTTGACCTGACATCCAATCTCTCCACATTAACAAGTAACACATGTTTGTGTTATCAGACACTCTGTGCCTGATGGAGGCTGCTGTAGAGCTGGTGGACAGCAATACCTGTAACAGCTCCCACGTCTATGAAGGCAGGATCACCCAGGATATGATATGTGCTCAACATATGAAGGGGGAACACAGCATTTCCCAGGTAGGACCCATCCAATGCACGGTCAAATAAACTACAAACTACCAAATAAATCAAACAAGCACACGCAAGAACACGCTTGCACACACGCAAGCACGCACACACACATGCAGACACATGCATGCACGGACCGATGCGTGTCCTGAAATGTGTTGCCTAAAGGGTTTTGAGTGATGCATGCCCACCACTGATGAGACTACATTATGTTTTTATACGTTTCAAGTGTTTATTCGATGTGATGGGTATCACACACCTTATGCAGACGTCATATGCCTTCACTAGCTCAATAGGCTTTTATCACAGCAGTGTAAATGTAGGGGCGACCACAGGTGTATCCTAGGATAACAACAAATGCAAAAATTGTATGAACCCGAAAATTGTATTAGGCCTACTACAAATAATAAAGTCTGGATTGTTGATCTGTTATCAAGGTATTGGCCAGAACTAGCAAACATAAGAAAGTGTCTGTAAATGTTTCAAATAAACACTCTGTTGACTGACTACTGTAGAAAGAAAATCCCCTTCCTATTTTCCCGAATCAATTCATCTTCCTTAGAATATCTGGTAACTATTCAGAAAAAACAAGTCTTAACTGTTGCCCTGCAGTTTTGTTTTATATGTATATATTTGAATTCTAGACTGAGACAAGATGTATGTAATGTTCATCATGTACATTAAACAATAACACTTTTATTTGTATATATATTTAGATTTTACAGTCTTCCATTTTTAACATGACAGGCTTTTAGGCCTGGGTGAACATCAGCTGCAGAGTCCCGTTCTTATGAGACCCCAGAGACCAATTGCGCAGATTAATTATTTTCAGGACCATTTACCAGAGTACATCAGTATGTACCGCAGCCTTCTGTGTTTATGAATTGGTTTCCAGGGTGACAGCGGAGGCCCTCTGGTGTGTGCGGAGGACGGTGTGTGGCGTTTGGTGGGGGACGCAAGCTGGGGAGGGCAGGACGACCTGTCCGACAAACCCGGTGTCTTCGGCAACGTCAGCCATCTCCTGGGCTGGATCCACCGACAGATGAAGGTGGGAAAGGTTTCTGGTGTGTTCAGTAGTGAGATGAATGGTGTTGATTAATATGTTCTAATGGCCGCTCCCTCTGATTTCCTCTCCTGTAGAAGTCTGACGACGAATCCATTCTGGCGTCTTGATTGGGCAGTGTAATAGTTTTTAGCAATATTTTTGGGCTGATATTCAAGCACATGAACCTTTGTACAGATGTATTTTATAACTTATATTTAAATGCCATTTTGTTGTATTTGAAAAGCAAAATGCATTGTAGTTTGTATGACTAGCATATTGTAAGGCCCTGGTTAGTCAAAAGCTCAAGGTAAAATGTTATTGTTTTTGTAGATTAAAAGTTATTATGAAGTATCCTTATTTTTCCTGTCAGTATAAAGTGAGTGCAGATTGTACCCAGATAATAATGAGGTACCATGAGCTAACACAGGGTGTCACTCCCAAACATAAAGCCACTGAGAAATGAATGTCCTCCATTGTTTGTACACAAATACAATATCTGGATTTGAGTTATCTTCCTGATTCAGTTTAATCTTATTTATTTAATTGAAGTGTTCATTTTGGCACAGGAAAGAAACTCACGCTCTATTCTTAAATTGTACCTGCTCAAATGGTTGTAAAGTTTTAAAACATACTGTTGGCACACAATAGGATTTCATAGTGTTCCACAAACTCATTCTCGGGTCACATGATCAAATACACAAAGCCGGTAAAGCTGCCCATGTGATGTATTGCACCGTCTTAGCTGTGGTATTACAGTTAAGACCTGTTTTTTAAGGGACTTAACAAAGGTAATGTAAACTCAGTGTGCGGAATTCATTGTTTCTAAAAGCAAAACCGGTCTGAAACATGGTGGCGAAAAGACATAGCTATACCTGGTCACTGTCCTTAACAGTGAGCCGGTGGCTTTGAACATTTCAGTGCATCAGGCCTGGCAGCCCAAACCGGACGCTTTTTGTTTATCGGCTTTCAACACATTCTTTGGCATGTAATTGTGATTTGCATAATTACTATGGTACAAATATGCCCTGGGGAATTTAGGGGCCATAGTCACCTCCAAAAACCAATCAAAATAGTTCATTATCAAATTCTACACACACAGTGTTAGTACAATTAAAAGTGAAAATGTAAATTAAAAAAAACAACATTCCTCTGAATTACAGAGACTCCACACCCATAGCAAAGTGAATCTTCAGTAATAGTACATTTGTTATCAGCTTTAAATGCAAAGTGCAATTAGGTTAAGTCTCAAGTCATTGATCAATTCCTCCACACAAGAGAATCACTTGGACCTAAATGTATTACAAGCAGTGTGTAGACATCATCGATTTTTCATCCTGATGACTGTAACAAGCATCTCACTGGAAGACGTTTACAATAGAAAACGTATATAAATACAAGGCACTAAATGGACTCCTTCATGTCAAAAATATTATTCTTAGCCCTTACACATATAGAATATTATTCTTCATGGTACAGTCTCCCTGGTAGGGGACTCTTTCTGAGAGAATTTATTGGTAAACTCGCCTTACAAATAAACGGCCACTTGACTTGATCGGCAGTGATTTCACAAGTGGTCCAAAGTGACGCGTTTGGCTTGACCCTGAAAGGGTCCCGAAAAAGAGAACTAGAAACCAGGTCTGCCAACAGCATACCAGCTGCCGTCTGGCCGATTGTCATTGTCCAACGAGAGGGTGGGAGGGGCGGGGGTCTCAAACCACGGCCGCCACCCTGCCGCCCTGCCGTCTGGGCTCCGCCAACAGGGCCTCCACCACCGCCACCACCGCTTCCTGCTGCTGGCCCTGCTTGGCGGTGGCAGTGGTGATGGTGGTGGGGGGGCCGCTGCCGGTGGAAGTCCCGGTGGTGGCAGACCCGCGTCTCAGTCACTTGATCCGGTGGCGCACCAGCGACGACTGGTCCGTGATGTCCCCCGAGCGGTGGCGCCGGCGGCAGGGCATCACCAGCAGCAGCAGCAGGGTGAAGAGGATGGTGGCGCACAGGGCCATCATGGCGTAGGAGATGACCCACAGCAGGGGCTCGTTTAGGGACCCCCCGGCGCAGTCCGTCCCCACGTCGGACGCCGAGAAGGGCCCGGCGATCTCCGACAGCGCCGCGTCCCCGCTCACTACGGACCAGGCATCACAACAGGTTGAATGTCTGACGCACACCATGACATGGAAGTTCTTTAAAAGTCCTGCGCCGAGTGCGCAGAGTATTATAATTACACAAGGTTAATTAAACCTTGAATATGTAGTTTACTTTGGCTTACGATGATAATCCTAAACTTGACATACAGATTGATTAATGTCATACGTAGAGGAGGGATCAACAGGTAAACCTAATAAATTGCATAGCTAAACAAAGCTGAGGGAATGCAATGTTTTGATAAATAAAAGTGGTGTTAAACAATACAGATGATTATGTTTAAATAATTACCTCAAGGGGCTGAGCTAAATGTCAACAAGAAATTTTAAAGGAGAATTTTCAGTTTTCTAGTTAAATTGGATATTTGAGTCACGTGAAAATGACCCAAGCATTAAAGCAACCATGCTTCAATTATTTTGGTCTAAAACCATCTCCAAGTTCATGAACTAATTAATAAGCGGGAGACTTAAATAATTAAAGTGAATCTTTAAAAAATAACTAATAGCCAAAATTATTTCTCATACAGATCCCCATCCTGTTATCCTATTTTCTATCTGCAGCCACAAAGGTGGTTGTGTTTTGGTTACTACTGTGTCAGCACGAGGCGTAGCACACTGGGTTATGACATGGTTCAGGAGCATAATGGGACAAATGTTAGCATATGAAATGCTAACTTGGTGGCCTTATGTGATAGGACAGAAAAATAAAAAAATAAATCCCCATTAGTGTTGGGATGAGTAGTATTTTAACAATACAAACAACACTTTCCAAAATGAAAACGTTCTCGACTAACAACTTAAATTTCACACATAGTAAAAGAAAGCATCTTCTTTTTCTTTGAACAGGAAGTCATGTCATGTGACCTTATTGAGAGACACTGTCCCCCTCCCAGAAATTAAAATATTTCCAGTCACACGGCAAAGACTTCTTGAGGCTTCAGGCCAGTGTTTGTCTCTGATACAGTTTGCTCATTGTAATAACAATGGTGTTGTTTGTACTTTAATTTGGCCCCCAGGACACCTCCCCAGCCAAGGTGGACATTCACATGGTAGACTAAAAGTAGCTGTTCAGCTGTGTAATTTATTCATGAGCATATTAAAATAATCTTGAACCAACTTTAATTTTGTTTATTTATCTTTTGAACCTGTCTCTTGGCTAAAAGGTTGCTTTGAGACAGTATGGCATCTACAACCACAGAGGACATATGCCCTCTGCCCTGTACAGGGACCCCCCACCACCTCACCTGCACAGCTGCTCACGGCGAAGCCCACCCTCTTCTGGGCGCGGTCGAACACCACGTAGAAGCCCTCCATGACCGTGGCCCCGATCACCAGGCCGTTGGCTGACGAGGAAATGCCGAAGCGGAAGCAGTCCAGCGTGCCGTCCACATCTGTGATTGGCTGAATGTACAGCTGGGGGATGGACCAATCAAAACAGTCACTTGCACCGTGGGTTATAGAATCTTAGACGCTTACGTTGCTGTATTTGTGCGTGTGCATGTGTACCTGTGGGAGGATGGTGATGCGGAAGGACTCGCTGGTGTTGCTGGCCCTCAGGTAGATGGAGATCTTTGGGAAGAACTTCCAGGGTGTCTCCCCCTTCATCCAGCAGGCCAGCTTGGTGCCCTCCCAGAAGCCAGAGGAGAAGTCCTGGATCTGGGAGGAAAAGAGACCGAACACGGGCGGACACAGCATGGAAGTCAGGTCAGTCGACACAAAGGCAGGACAACATCAAAATGGATGGAATGAGAATCTTTCCAAACTTTATCATTAAGATATGTTCAAGAGAAAGACTTAACAACTACATTTCCCACTCCGTTTCCACAACAACAGCCTCAGAGATTCAATGTATGTTAGCATCGCATTACAGACAGCGGCCATGTGACGGTGTCACAGCTGTGTACGCGTGAGCAGAGAAGCTAACGTACCATAGAGGTCCGCGTGATGGCGTCCACCACCGCGTTAAACACATTGGCAGGAAGTCGCAGCAGGGTCGTTCCACTGTCCACGATGGCTTTGTCCATGTTATACTATGATGACAAACGGGGGGTGATGTTAAGTAGGTGTTAAGTAGGTCACTGTTGACAAACTAAGGCTAACACATGCTAGCTAAGGTGTTGTTACCATTATAGATACATGGGATTTGACACTTTCACTCAAGAGTTTTACAGTTCATTTCCCTGTTTAAGTTTGGATGACACTAATTAAGTGAGAATAAATTAATTGTACAATGTTTCTTATTGTTGCCCAAACCTCACGTGAATTTCTAATCTACCTTTTCCTACACATATTTCCTACCAGTGTTGATAGATGTCACTATTTTCTGCATTCAAAACTTGAACACAGCCTCAGTCATTTTGGTCACGATTCAAGCGGCAAAGGCCAGGTCACGGGTTTACCTCGCTGCAGTCCAGGTTCAGACCCTGCTCCCCCACCTCCAGCTTCAACACCTCCACCTGGTAGTACCACTCCTCCTTGATGGGCGTGTACCACATGACGCCCCGGTACAGCGTGGGCTCAGCTCCGCCCAAAATCTGGGAGTTGGGACAAACAACAGGGCTGTGCTCACTGCGTTGCCGGCTGGGAAATCAGCAGCACTCTGGGAACCCGACAAGCGGTTATCTTTGGCCCGGGCTTTATCCGTGCATGTGTATCCTGGCAGCAGAGTACAGTAGATAATAAGCCAGAAGCTACAAATGCAAGCGCACACACACACAAACCGCTGCATGTGCGCACACGCACACAAACACACAGGTGCATGTGCGCACACACACACACACACACACACACACACACACACACACACAGTCATCTCATCCATCTCATCCTCTACAGAACATGAGGGCGGCGAGCCACCTGGCCGAGTGCCACAGCCCTGCTCTCAGCAGTGCGGGATCTCTGCGTCATTAGCCCCACGCTAACGAGAGCGAGCCTCCAGTGGGCCAAACGCATCGGGAGGCGGGCCCTCGGCGAGCGCGGTCGCGTGCTGCGAACACAGCGAGCCTCTCCACTCCGCCAGCCGACCGGCTTCCTCCCCCCCCGCGGCGGCGCTTATGTCTGGCTGTTTAAAAATTAAGTGAAGATAAACCGCTGATCATTTATGCATAGAGCGCAACAGCCTGTGATCGGAATCGTTCCCTCACCCAACGCCGGCGGCGGCGGCGCCGTTGGGTGGTCTACTCACCAGGCTGCCCCCGGGGGGGTCCGTGGCACCGCCGGCAGAGACCCCCGCGCCACACATCTGGAGGGAGAAGATGTCCGGGATGCCCGTCTGCCGCACTACGGAGTTGAAGAAGGGCTCCACCGAGGAGTCTGGCTGCAGGGGCCCACGGAGATAGAACAGACAGCACATTGCCTTCATTGTTCATTGAAATGTACGGACAATTAGTATCCAGAAGTTGATATGGATGGAGTCCTCTATTGATACTGTTTCATTCAAGATATAACACAGCTTAAATTACCCACATGGCCTAAACTTCTAGCGGTGAGGTTGCAGATTGCAACCAACTGTATCCATCAACCCTACCCCTCACCGTAGCCATGGGGATAGCACAACCCCCTTCTTCCTAGAATATGTTGAATTTTTTGATTGACTTGAAAACGCAATTGCTCAAGGGCTACTGTAGAAACATGGTGGTGTGGCCAATGTGGAAGATTACCCGCTCCTTATGATAAAAAGGACTCATTTTTACAATTCTTATTTTCATGATATTATCCACTTATTAAAACCTACCTATAAAAGTTAGATTTTATTTCTGCCAAGTCTGTTCCGCTAGCAGCAACTCAATTCTACACTCTGCACTTTTAATAAAGAAATAGTTCAGTTGGAAATTAGGCCAATAAAATGAATCGGATTGGAGTGAGTTAAGAACTCGGATGTGGTTTAAGAATTGTCCACTGAACGCCTTCCTTGTTTCAGTGTTGTCCCTCCACAGTTGTTGCCAAGGTTGCTATCGCAACAACCAAACATGACATGGTTGTCCCAACTACCTTGTTTGCTGCCTTGTTTTCAGAAGAGCTCCATCAACACTACTCCATGAGCAAGAAGATATTTGGTTTATTCAAATGGCAGCAAGAAAGAAATATCATAAATTAAACGGATGGTGTGTGTGTCTGGAGGGGTGGGGCATAGATAAGTCTAAATGAGTAGCCAACAAAATGAGTGCAGTATGGTCATAGGTTCCTTTCGCTCTGACTGAATCATTATGCGTCTTTATGAGCCCGGCATAGTTTTAGCAGTTTTTTTTTCATGCCACCAGCTGGATTAGTGCATGTGATGCATGCCTAATAGCACCGAGGCAGACCGGGCCAGAGTATCAATTAAGGCATTCGAGACACAAAGTGGTCAGTGTGAGGATGTCTTTCGTTTGAGAGTTTTTGATCTCCCCGATCGCTGCCGGAGGGAGAATCCTTCTGAACGCAACATTTGAGCCGAGGTTGACTTTCCCAACCCCCCGTTCTCCTCCTCCTCCTCCCGCTGCACAGTTTTCCCCTGTAGCATTCCTAGTGACGTGCATACAGTATATGTGATATCCGCTGTGCTGTAGCGTAATGTAGATCAATGGGAGTGAGGGGTGTTGGATTGTTCTTTGATCATGTTCAGCAGCAGGCTAGAGGCCAAAACTTGTTCTTTTCTGTTGAATCTATGATGAATAATCATCAACCCACAAGAAATGGTTTAAAAAAATAAATGCTTTACTTGAATAAAGTGAACTTATCTAAAACAATGTGTAACCAGCTAACATAATATAACATAGCCAGCAATCATTTCATTTGCATGCAATTTCAAACGGGGCTTCTTGATTTTAAGAAACTTCCTTCCTTCCTTCCAATATTAACACTACCTATTAACTCTACTTACCCGGGCCAGGAGTGGGTACGCCATGCCCAGAATGCCTTGCCAGTTCACCCCGGGAAGATAGAAGCCCTCGGAGGCGGTGATGGCAGCGATGTTGATGATGATGGTCTGATTGGGTCCCTTGGGGATGGAGACCCGGTCTATGCCCAGCCCGCCCTCCCAGTTGCCCTGGGTGTACCTGACGGCAACAGTCCGGCCAGTGGGCCGGAAGGTTGAGGAGCTGGAAGGTACACAAGCGATATGTTGATTTGATATTCACACGTATTGTTAAAGCAGACTCAATGAATAGTGAAAGGGTCAATGTCAATGTGAGAGAGCTTTCAGCCTGAATACACCAATTCTGATGAATGATTAATCCAGGCTTAGGTCTAGTATTACACACTTAATATTTACCAGTATTAATTTCAAATAGTCTTCATGAATGTATGTTCTAAATTCGACAGTCGAGTATGGTAAACATTAATTAATAAGTATGTATAAGTGTGTCTGTATATTAACCCAAACAAATAGAGACACAATAAAGCTTTCAATTTGCAGGTAAACACACAAACACACCCATTACATTTGTATGATGTGTTTGCATTGCGATGGGGACTCACAGGCTAGCGTTGAAGTAGTGTGTGATAAACGGGTGTGGGGTTGACGCCACTGCAAAGTTACTGCTGCCCGTGTCTACCAGGATGTTGAGCTGAAAAACACAAGGCTTGTTTAGTTTCTGGACTTTGGAGTCTGTGCGCAGAAAGGTTTAGTGGTAAGCCCTTTCTTAATCCTCCTGTGGGAGATGCAATATTTAATAGGAGTTTAATATTGCTCAATTTGAATCTACTAGATATGGAGATACAATATGGTTTGGATCAAATACAATAGAAACAATGAGAGTTTAAAAAAAATAACCTGCCTTGCAGAATCATTCAAAAGTTATAGGGCAGTCCATCATATTTTAGCCGTGGCACGCAGAAGTCATGTGTGCTTGTAAAAACAGTCCTACCGACAGGTCTTTCTCATCCTGGGCAACAAATATGGAAACATTTGCCGGAAATCCTTAATTTCACCAATCTTGTGGCCTGAGCACACATTTGATCAAAACACAATCAAATAATGTGACGCTGCTGGGGACATCCAAAATGCTCTCCGCGTGTAACCAAATGATTCTCTATGTCCCCTGTTTGTTCTACTACTGAGGAAAACGGGGGGAACAGCATCATTTCAAAATGTAAGGGGCGTAGGTCTGTTCGCAGCCGTTCTCGCCACCGTTCAAACAGCTATCTTGCATTTGGAAATCCCCAGAATCTGTAGAGAGAGAGATCTCAGATTGTCTGGTGTCACGAGACTAGGAGATCACCAGCCGTCTCTGAATTGCACAGTATTTGTACCCAAAAGTCAAAATACAGTATAATAATGTTATCATCTAATCAGAGAGTCTGGGACCAGAGGATTTATGGAAACCATTCCCTGCCGTCCTCTCCTGTCTGCCATCACTGCGATGGTTCACGTGAACATCGGTGTTGATAAAGGATATATAATGTTGTCTCCCTGCCATCGACTTGGATGGGAAAGGAAGTTGTAATTAGCTAATAGAGCTCTGGCATGTCCACAGTCCTCACAGTGGCCAGCTGGACCAATAAACCCTCCTAACCAAACATCCCCCAGTGTTAAACAAGCCGTAAAAGGCCAACCGACCTCGGAGCTCCAATAAATCTCCTACAGAGGAGCGTGCTTGTCATTCCAGTTCAGCTTTAAAGTGAATTAGCGGTGATTAGATGTTGTCCCAACGCGAGGGTTTTGTCGTTTATTATTGTGGAAGTTTAACAGCACTATCCAGCTGATTGAGATGCACAGGTTGGATCAATTTCCCCAACTCCTTCCCTATGGTGGCTTTGACACAGTCAGTGAACTAGCTGTGGGCTGGGTTTCCGAAAATGTGACTGCAACGAATCCATTCCACATGCCAAGTTACAATAACCTAACTCATCCTCATTCCTCCGTGGCTGCCAGTGCCCAAACTGGTCAGGCAGGAAGTGTTTCTTAAACCATGAGAAAAATGGAATGGTGAATTGTCTAAATTGCATTCAATATTGGTACAATGAACCAAAACAAATTTTCATCCAACCGGTTAAGTATGGCCATGCGGTTTTAATTAAAACCAGTGTGCCACGGTGACTGCTGCGTTACATGCTCGTTAAGTTGGCCCTTAGAAGGCCTGGTTGGCCCCTTCTGTCACTGCCAGGCTTATCAGTTCCTGCTCATTGGCCGGGCATCCACCCATTCGTTTGTGTACGTGTTGGACTAGTCACTAGTCCTGGCCGGAGAATGAGGGGGAGGAAGCGCGCACACACACACACACACACACACACACACACACACACACACACACACACACACACACACACACACACACACACACACACACACACACACACACACACATTATCAAGCCTGTTTATGGAAGTGGCAGTGGAGTTCTTAACCCCTGTTTCTCTAACCTTTACCAATCAAACCATTTTTTCCCCCTTGCCGTAGCCTGCCTGATGAGCCTCAGGCAAATCCCTCCACCACCGCCACAGCTGCCGCCGCCAACACAAGCCCCCATGTCGCGCAGCTTTCCCTGGCTAATTGGCTGTGGCTGGCTGGTGGCAGCGTGCATCTGCTACCTGTTTGTACCAATTAGCAGACGTGAGGTGCTCCAGCCGATGTCTCTCCGCCTTGCTAACAGATGGGTCAATTAGTGGCTCATTTGAATAGCGTCTTGTTTAAAAGCGGGTCCGGTGTAATCACACCGCTTGTTATTTTATCTGGGGTGTAATAAATTGGAGTTGAGATAAAAGAGGGTATTTTTAAACAACCTAAACAAACTGAGGGGAACTTAATTGGATGATTCCATCGGCTGGGGGATCTCATTCGTTGTTGTTTTTATGAAAAGGTAATATTGCTATTTATATCCTCAGAGTGCACATTAGTTGGCGTTTAATGGTGTAGTAATAATTGCCTCATTGTAGAGGAGGGATTTATATCCATCCATCTATCTTCATCTTTTTATATATATATATATATATATATATGTCTTTCTAGGAAATCTATATTTCTGCATACTTGGAAGGGTTACGTTTAATGAATGAAAAAAACGACTATTGTACCAAAACAGTATATTATATAACAAATAATGCTCTGGCAAATACACACTGATCGTGAACAAGCAGACTTAATCTGATAAACAACCAAATAGATAATATGCCGCTTTAATATTCCACATTTCCCTCTGAGGCAAACACAAAGTGAGCCAAGGGCGAGAATAAAGGTTACACCTTATTTTGACCATGGGCAGTGCTGCTGAAAGAGTATTACAAAGCTCTGATCTTTCTTACTTGACGCTCAAGAACAATGGCCGATTGACTTCCTTATGTAATTTTCACAAGCTTCAACACAACTCAATGGTATGTCGTCTGTCTACTTTAACAGGTTGTTTTATGAATGTACTCTGTAATGAATAGTAATTGCAGATTGTAAATTTTTTGCCCTGCTGATTTTGTGAGACCCATTGAAAACACAATTAAACGCTAAATATGTCCAAGCAAAAATTCAGGGGGACCAGCTCCTCCTGATCAGAGAACAGTACGGATCTCCCGGGAGCCTCCTAATCCCAGTCAGCTGCCTGCTCCTGAGAGAAGCAGCGGCCCTCCTCAAGGCAGGCATCATGTGAGTGCATGTGAGCAGGGGTGTTAGTCTGGCTCAAGGACCCCCCCCCCCAGGCTGTCCTACATAATAGACCTGCTGTAACCCCCCCCCCCATCCTCTTTATCCTATAGGCCGAGCAGTCCTCCTATCTGGTCAATAGTGTCCTCAATTTGCCTGGTTCTTACATTAACGTGTGTTTTATTTTTATTATTTTCGGGGGGAGATTATCGTATCCTACAATAGCAGGCATTCATGCATTCACCCAGCAGCACCCTTAGCTTCCAGGGGTCACGTGCTCATATGGAGATGAGGATCAATGAGAAACAAATTGCATTTTATGATAAGACTTATGGACCAAAAGGTCTTATTAATGCATTAAATCCAGGACAAATATAGTTATAATTTATACAAAATAGGTTAAAAATGAGTTTATAAAACAAACTTGAAATTATCCACATTTTCTGCGTTTCCCTTTTCCATTAATAACAGAATACAGCGACTTTAGACCACAGTGAGCTCATAACAGTGAATGGAGATGAACGAACCATACCTTTTGAGCAGGGGTGCCTATGGACATCTCAATGTAGTAGCCTCTCCCCGAGTCACCTTTCAAGTTGTTGACCATATCTAAAAAGTTGACTATACCTGCGGGGTCAGAGGCCAAGGAAAGCAGCTTTCCGCCCACGCCTGGTGTTTGCTGCAGAGGTGTCAGGTCTACATCCCGAGAAAAGTTGAACTTCCCAAGGTATATTTTGAGTGGAATCGCAAAGCGTCCATCACAAATGTCGAAACATAAACGGAAGAAAAATAGCCATAAGAGGGCATGTCTCCTGTGAGCCATTTTTTTTTAGTTCGAAAAGTTTTGGGGGAAATAATTCAACTTGTCAGAAAATCTCAAGTTTCCCATTTGAAGTTGTCTCTTCAGGAATATACTTCTCCATGGCAAGAAACTCATAAATTGAGTGGTTGAGGGGTTTCTCCCCCGTCCAAAGAAACCGCGGCATGTGGCTATTATGAATACATAAGGATATAACGCCTTGACTGCTGGAATGTGATCCGACACTTCACTCGCCACAGTTGTTTCGGTTCTCTGCCTTCACTTCACTGACTGGAGGGTGAACTTCCTGGATGGCCGGTGACGTATTTCATCAGCTGACGTCTTGCGCTTGATAAACGGGAATAGAGCAGACAGGCTCGAGCACAAGGTATTGATACGGAGACAATTGATTAATTATTGAATTATAAATAAATGAACAGAGGCTACACCCATATTCGAAAAAATAGCTAATGTATTGTGGAGTTATTAAAATATGTGTTAATTTGTTTGGTAGGAGTTCTAAATAATATTACTTTTAATGAAAACATTGAATGTAAAAACGTATATCCTGAATAAAAAATATTCATAAATATATTATTCAATACAATTTTCTCAATATTTTGTATTCTTCGCCCTCTGACCCTTTTTTGGGGGTTAATAGTTTTTCCGCCAATACTGATTTCTGATTGACACATTCATTTTCGAATCCACCTGAGGCATTGGCAATTGATCAATATCCTAAATTGATCTAATTATCAACTGCATTTTGCGGAAGATGATATATTTTTAGTAGGACTATTCGTTGATGAATCGCATACATCTGAATTCAAAATGCTGAATCAGCAGGTCAAAGCTAAGCCATTCAGCTTTTGTGGATTTTCATCTTTCAGCCGGGAAGAACATATTTCTGCATTTACATGAATGGTAGCAATGAGATGGTGAGTGTTATGATCAATATGTCATAGTCCACTTTTCACGCTGCATTAGCACACAGAGACAGCCTCTGTGTGAAATCCTCATGGGTTCCCCTGGCTCTCTCATTCACATGATCGCTCACCTTCTCAATCAGTATTTTCTTCTGTCTGTCTGTATGACTATCTTTATTCCAGTCAGTCTGTCTGTCAGCTGTCTGTCTGTCTGTCTGTCTGTCTGTCTGTCTGTCTGTCTGTCTGTCTGTCTGTCTGTCTATCCATCCTATTTTGGTCTTTATCTAAATCTCTTTCTCTATTGCTTTCTTTCAATCTGTCTTTCCTTCTTACCATCTTTCAGTCTCTGTCTGTCTGCCTGGCTGTCTGCCTACCTGCCTTTTCTGTATGTCTGTCCGTCTGTCTGTCTGTCCTATTTCTGCCTATATCGCAATCTCTTACTCACTCTCTTTTTGCTGTCAGTCTGTTGTTGTCTCACTCTTTCTGTGTCTTCTACTATTTCAACTCCTTCTCCTATTTCTTTGCCGGTTAGGAATTACTATTTGCAAAGGGAAGTAACCACTGTCACGCATTGTACTGGTAATCATGGACTAGGTCCTGAGGAAGATTTCATGGACAATTTCTGTCATCGTGCTTGTTTGTTTTCACATCATATTCAGATATTTCGTACCATAGCACATGATTTCCCACAAGTGACAGAATATTGAAGGTGCGATGCAAACATTTTAAGTTATAGATGTCAGTTATTGATTTGTATGTTTTATTTTTTTTTTTACACTTTGAAAATATCAAGTTAGCTCTAATTCCCTGTTGCTTTTTGTAGTGCCCTAAGAATATTGTTTGTGTGTGACTCACCAGTCATACACTGCTGTGTTTTCTGCCATGTCTATATGCTCTACTTCTTATTTGACTATAGTTGGTTCATTCCAAGTTCCCATAGCTTAATACAATTCGTCCTGATGTTGTTTTACCTTGAATATCAGCGACAGCATAGGCCATAGGCATTCCCATTTATTTGATTAATAAATCATATGCATATACAGATTATTTCATGACCATAGGCCGACACTGACCATCTTTGTATATTCATGATAAACTGCCTTTGCAATGCTTACTTATTGTGCAGTAGTACCCTATAATATGGAAGATCAATTTAATTTAGGTGAGCATCTGCAAAAATACGGTTGTGTTTCTTTCAAATGTTTTGTTAATCGTTCTATGTGTATGACTGTGTTATTGTGAATAATTGTATAGCTACATTTTCTATGTGCTAGAAAATGCAAGGAGATGTCCATTTGTAACCAGCTGCAGTTCTGCTGTCGGCCACTTGACGGCACTCTTTGCCATGTCTACACCTATTCTAATCCAATATGCAGTTAGTGTAGCACAGTTTATATTATGGGGAACAGCAAATTAGTGAGTTTAGAGGAGCCAACATCTCTACTGTTGGCACTGAAAAGTGTCTTCACTGGGACATTGGTCTTAATCCTACCATAACTCTGATCATTCATTACAACTGATGAGAGGGAGAGAGGGAGAGAAGGAGAGAGGGTAAGAGGGAGAGGGAGAGAGAGAGGGAGCATTCTTCATAGCGAATCAAATGCATATACTCTGGCCTAATATCATACTGCGAAATGTCCAGCACATTGATGGATACATCGTAATGTCTCAAGCAAACAGATTTCAGTTATTTTTTTCTGGTGAAGGCGTTGCATCACATACAAATAGGAAGTGATTTATTCCTTATATAAGAGAGGGGTATCTTTCTCATCTCTATCATGTGTTTTCACACAACAAAATCATCCCCTTGATTATATATGTTGTCAAGCTTAAACCCCACATTCAATGATATCAGGTGTCTTCTCAGGAGAACCACCTTCTAAACATTGCTGCAATGATATCTTTTTTTTGTCAAGAAACAACACACACTGAAACGACAACGACACAAATGCATTTCCGTCCTGTGCACCGTGGATCACAACAATAATAAGAAACGTAGCACACTCAGAGTGAGCCGGCATTGGCCAGGCTGCAGCCAATGGCTGCGTTTCTTCCAGCCCCTGTTATGTGCCTTCAACACTGCAGCGATCAGCAGGCCTATGTCCAGTCCAATCACTGTGAGGCTGCAATGCTTATCTTGAGATTTGCTGAATCTGTTGGCATCTCCATGTGGCCCAGGATGCAGTGTAATTACAGCCCGGGTTGCACAGAAAGCCATCAGGGATTAGAGAGAGGGGCGAGTCATTATGATATGGCTAGCCACGTGTTTTTCCCCCGTTTACATATTATTTTATCAAAGAAGGGCCTGTGGGGGTTATTTTATTCACTTTGAAATTGTGATTTATTTTGGGTTGATTAAGGGGTGCTGGGAAAAGTGTCGGTGCACACCAATGATTTATCTTCGGTGTGCTTTATTTAGACCAACACATGTTTTGTAAACTGAAGCCAATCCAATTGTGTTTTTCAATATAATTCAGAGGTGAATCATCTTTAATTACTATTTCCCTTAATTCATATATTTGTATTTCATCTTTGACTTGCATAAAAGTGTAACACCAACATTGTGTTTATTGTAACAAGCTACGTTTCTTCTTTCCCCATCAACCTCTCCCAGAGCTGCGGTCTAAGAAGGTGCTCACATTCACTGTGTCCTGGAGAGAGGGGAGTAGAAACATGAGAAGCCTGGAGCAGAAGAGAGAGAATATGGCACTGACATCAGGGGAGTGACCAGCTTCATCGGTGCGTTGTCGTCTTTGCGTTTTAAAACCAAAAGAGAAGAGGTTTTCTTAGAGGATCCAACTGACACGGTGACACGGTGTGACTCAGGGAGCATGGCTTACGTTTTGTCTCGCAGACTGCTCGCACTCCCCCCCTCAGTGGGTGTCGGCGGTAACACTGCCTCTCGGCAGTGGATCTCTATCCATTTGTTCATTCATAGGAAAGTCATTAGTGACACATAGATGAGTAAGGGAAGCTACCCGCGTGAACACATACGCATGAGCACATACGCATGAACAAACGGGCATGAACTCAAGCGCCAGCTGGGAGTCGGATGAACCCTGCCGTCTCTCTCTCCTTTTGGCCTCCAGGCACCATCCTACTCCTCACTGGTCTTCCTTGTTTTGTACACAAACACATGCACGCATGCACGCACACACACACATGCAGATGCTGAAACACACATACACACACACACGCGCACACGCACACACAAACACAAGTGCAGACACATGCATAAAAACACATACATATACATATAGCACACATGAACACCCACAAATACACATAAAACCCAAGCACACACACATACACAAATGAACACAGACACAGACACATTTTTACACAAATACATATTCAAAAACACTTTCAAGCAAACGCACACACACACAAACACAAGCAAAGAAATGAACACACACACAGACACACACACACACACACACACACACACACACACACACACAATTTGACTCTTCCACCATCTGTATATATTCAGACGCTCCAGATGCCACCAGATGCAGAAGCAGATGTTGGGGAGAGGGAATGATGTAGGCGCATGGTAGCTG
>NC_136936.1:17571203-17593703 GCF_949987615.1 Pollachius pollachius
TGGTTTCATTTTCTACTCTACACTCTATTTAAAAATGGACATGGAATTGATAGACCTTGCACGCACACATGCGGGCTGGCACAGACACACACAGACAGACACAGACACACACAGAAACAGAAACACACACACACACAAACAGACACACACATTCACAAAGAGACACACAGACACCCCCCCCACACACACACACATAAACACACACACACACACAAACACACACACACACACACACACACACACACACACACACACACACACACACACACACACACACACACACACACCTGTTCTACAACTTTCAATATGTTTACTATACACTATCGTGTGTATATATGGTAAACACAGCATTGCGTCAGGGGTGTAAGATCATTTTGGCTCTAATTTATTGTTGTCGTGATAAGAACACGTATGTTCTATATATAATGATACCGGGCAAATAAATGGGATTCCACTCGGAGCATACTGTCATGTGGAATACAAGCAGCGATGCAGACTCCATACCCTGCCAGGCATATCTCATTCTCTGTGACCCTGTTCTGTGCAAAGAAGGCCCACAGGCTCCAACAGCCCAGCACAGCCACACTCTCCACTTCAAGGCAGGCATTAACATGGACGGGTGTTGCTGTGTTGCTGGATTATGGGTGTGAGGGAGGCGATGTGGACTGTGTATTTGTGTGTGTATGTGTGTGCATGCGTTAGTGTGAGTGTGTATGTGTGCGTGCATGGGTGTGTTTGTGTCTGTGTCTGTGTGTGTGCCTGCATGTGGGGTGTGCGTTTGTGTGTGGGTGTGTGTGTGTGGGTATGTGTGTGCATGCGTTTGTGCGAGTGCGCGTCCATGCGTGCGTGTGTTTGTTTCTGTGCCTGCATGTGGCGTGTGTGTGCGTGTGTGTGTGTATGTGTGTGTGTGTGTGCCTGCATGTGGAGTGTGTGTGTGTGTGTGTGTGTGTGTGTGTGCCTGCATGTGTTGAGTGTGTCCATGCGTGCGTGTGTTTGTGCCTGTGCCTGCATGTGGTGTGTGTGTGTGTGTGTGTGTGTGTGTGTGTGTGTGTGTGCGTGTGTGCGTGCGTGTGTGTGTGTGGGGGGGGAGTGTGCTGAGTGTCTGGAGGAGTCGGGATGTGTTTAACCCTTTGCAATATTGACTTCACACATGATTCAATAAAAATATATTCACATTATTATTTTCTTTATTACAGCGGACCTTTTTATATTCAACCTCTTGAAGGGGATTACAGAGGAAGAAAAATAACGAACAAGAAGCAGAGGTCGGCCTACCCCTGCATTGTCTTAAAAAAACGGCACAATTCAAATAAAAGTTGACAGAGCCTATACATATGCAAAGTATGAATTTAAATATAATAGAAATAGATAAATAGGTAATGCATATGCATCGGCTGACGTCCCTCGCCCATGTCAGACGACTATTTCCTAAAGGCAAGCTGCTTTCGGTCTTAACCCAAACATCCTCCGTAAAAAGGTTCCTTCTGACGCGTCAGGTGCGGCTCATTTCCCTTAATGCAAATGTATCCAGTGTGTACATACTTCACGCGCCCCCCAAAGTAGCGCCTGGTCCGACGAAACGGCGTGGCAGCTTCTGCTCCTTTAAGGCAATGAGGAATTAAAGCGTGTGCAGGGGCAAGGGGAGAGGGTTATTGTGTATAATGCTCAGAGTCACTGTAGTGGGTTGGCGCGGAGACCAATGCGATTAGAGCGGGAGCGGGGAAGATGCGCGTGCTTGCCTATCGCTGGACGGACAGAGGCGCTGTAGAAGACATGACTCTGGAGTCTCAGAAGCAAAAAAAAAAACCCGCTTCAACACACCCGGATTTGTTTCTCATTAAATACAGCGGCTTCTCTTTCTTTTTTTTCTATTTTTAAAAATAAATTTTTCTTTTCCTTTTTCCCAAGCGTGATTCATCGTTCCAAAGTCTTTTATTTAGGATCTTTTTGTGCCACTTTTTTATTTTTTTCCTTGTTTTTTGCCTTCAGCCCAGATTGGTCATATTTCCCCTCTTTTTTTTTGAATTTCTACATCTATTCCACCTTCTCTGACTCAGCAGCACACCTGTGCTTCACGCGAGCGCCGTTTCCGCTCCTCCAGCATCTCTCTGAATCACAGCGCGAGCAGCGAGACGCCGGGCAGCCGAGAGGAGTCTGATCACAGCTCTCCCTCCCCGACACCACAACCGAGGCTCATATGTGCTCCGCGTGCAAACACCAAAACAGGTCGGGAGAGGGGAAAAAAGTGTCCAAAACAAGTAACGAGAATCGGTTAAACTAGTAACTAAAAGTCGAGGCATTAGACGGGTTCCCTTCCAAGACAGTGGCAAATGTTGAACCTTATCCTAAGCACAGAGAAGAGACTCCTGGGCAGGCGTCGGTCGAGGCGTGCGGAGGCAGACGAGGAAGCATAGCTCGGGGATTGAACGGAGCAGGGCATGTGGATATTGGCTTTTATCTTTTTCCAGAGCATCTTGAATGGTGAGTTTGTGCCTTTTTTGATTTGTGCAATTTATTTCAGAGGTCAAATTAATGGCATGCTGTTAAGTGATAAAATAATAAGAGATAAAGGTCACCTGTGCCCCACATAAAAATGTATTTTATTATTATTTTCAAAAAGCCTTGATAGAGAGAATGAGACGGGCGAGGCACGAACTGCGTTTTAATTGCTTATTTTACCCCCCCCCCCCCCCCCAACACACAAACATACACACACGCGCGCACACACACACACACACACACACACACACACACACACACACACACACACACACACACACACACACTGTTATACAAATATACATAAATATTATAAAATATATATGTGTGTAAACAGATTAAAGCCTTCAATGACCTTGATATAACACAATATGTAAATCACTTCAATTATTGCTCTTTGATGCCGATTGAAACTTATTCCGTTAAGGCCACGTTTGGTTTTGCTCTGGCCCTTAGTAATAAGTGACGTATTTGATGTAATAGACATTTGGTTTGAGACCCATCCCTCCCCCACAGTAATCATATATTTCAAGTTCAAAGTAGCCTAAATTAATATTGTATATTGATTGATAAATATGAACATGATCAATTTACAAGGCAGTATATAAATTTTAGCATTAACATATTTTTGTCATCGATTAAGTGAGGAAATGTGTCTATTCCAGTGATATTCCAGCGTACCTCAAAGTACTAGCGGTTTCATTCAACGTTTGAAATCAAATGTGTTTGTTACATTTAGGATGTAGGCTGAACAATGTAATGGGGGACGTGAGCTGAAAGATGCATGTGTCCTATGGAGGAAAAAAAAATCTGCAGCATTTCAACCCAAATATTCCTGGATGGACATACAATTTCTATTTCCTTTCAAAATTGAAAGTAATTAATTTTCAACTCAAGTGGCCTCTAGCAGTTCCTCTATTCAAAGTTGGTATTCAAACATGGAAATAGGTTTTTTGTTCAAGGCGAATATGGGTTTCTTGCTGAATGTGTGTGTTTGTTCGTCTCTGCTTGTGCATGCAAGCTTGTTTAACATACGTGTGTCTGTGTGTGTGTGTGTGTGTGTGTTTGTGTGTGTGTATTTGTGTGTGTGTGCGCGTGTTTGTGTTTGTGTCTGTGTGTTTGCACATACCTGCTCGCAAATGTAGCATATTTTACTATGCTACCTTCATGTGTGTGTCTTTTTATGCAGAATTTCCACAATTATCAATCAGAACGATTAATCTCAAATTGCATTTACCAGATCAAACATGGGTGGTTCACACATGCATTGGTTCTAGTCTTATAGAAGAGATTACGGCTAACTGGGTGTGTGTGTGTGTGTGCGGAAAAAAAGGAATAAGGAACGAAAGGTGGGGGAGAGTAAATGGAGGAGTGGGAAGGGGAGACTTGAAGGGGAAAATGAAGACAAAATGGAAACATCTAGCATGAAAAGAGATGGAGACTCTTCGCTGTTATACATTTTATAGGAAAACAATCCGCACAATGACACGTATTGATGAAGACCGAAATAGGAATTTATCTGTTAGCATATTCAAACTTATTTAATTGTATGATGTGTGTCGCCCCTTATGGTATCACACTCACACATGACCGCCCTGAGCCCACGCAATGGGCAAAAAAAACACAGAAACCTCTCAATTGATAAAATGGCGTTTTTTCAAATTGGATTTTGGCCCCCTATGTTGTCGTATGTATTTTCTTTATCGCAGAGGCAAGGCAAACCCCTCTCAGCCAGCGTGGCTTTGCCTCTCGCACAGCTCCGTGTAAGACGATATCTCTCTCAGTTCAGCTTCTCCTCAAACTCATAAAGGGACAATAAGGAATCCTCATTAATCATAATCATCCGTCTGTGACATTAGATCAACTGCCATGCAAGATTGTGTCCGTTTATTGCATAAGGGATTATTGAGCAGCACCCATGGCAAGCAGCTGATATGGGGTGTGGGGGGGGGGGGGGGAATCGGAAAGGGAGACAGGGGCTGGGCATGCAGACTATACACGTGTTTTTCTGCTCCCTATTTCTTGTGTTCGCTGCTTTGCGCCGCCATTTTTTGTTATCAGAATGGCTATTTTTCTTATCAATAACCTCTGTGTGGTTGGTTTATTTTTTTTTTTGGGGGGGGGGGGGGTTGGGGGGGATGGAGTCCTCCACGGATGCGGCTGAAAGAGGGGTGCTGTGTGACGGCTGGATGTTGATTATCATGAAAATGAGGTGTTCCTCGGCTGAGTCGGGCGTCGTCACATTGAATGAATGACCTTGTAGATTGAAGCCAGCAAACCGCGAATGGATTCTAGACAATTGCTTGCTGTTTTAGAGTTGGGCCTATCACATGCTTACTGGCCTGTCTCTATGGTAACCTCCGTCACGAATGTCAGGGGATGGGGGGAGCTGGGCTCGGGCGGCACTATCAGGGTGACCCGGAAGTACTAATCACTTCCTTAGAACGTGTGTGCGTGTGTGCGTGTGTGTGTACGTGTGTATACAGGTGATAAATGGCATGAACATAACAATCTGGCATTTGAAAGCGGGGGAGAGTTAAAATATATGCTTCAAAGTGTCTGAATAGAAAACCCGATCTTAAAGAAATGACAGACGCCGTGCTTTATCTACAGCTAAAAGAGAACAATGCAATCACTGTTCGACTCTTAAAGTACAGCTTTGTTTTCATGCACTAAATAAAATATGACAAACCCTTTCAACAGCAGATACTATAGAAGAGGCTGCAGTCCTTTCTATTGTATCTGATTTTAGAAGAATACATCCCCTATTCATTTAATTCATCTCAATGCAATCTGTCAAATCAGTGATGAGGACAGGGAAACTAATGTGTTCAATTGCTGATACCTTGGGAGGGAAATCATCACGAGTGACTTACATAAATCCTGATTGCAACGGCATAACAACACAGCATTTCTCATACCGCTCCTCACGACACTCGCGCCAATTTACAGACACAGCATCATCACGGTGATGGCCAGGAATGTACAGGAATCATCTCTTTTGTCTCCGATAAATGAACATTTAACGCCGAGGTCACAGGATTACGCAATCAGGAATTCCATCTCAATTAACCGTGACCTTTCCGGGGATAATGACAGATCTTCAAAAATAAAGTGGCCCTCTCTCCCTCTCTCGCAGCGTCTACCCCAGTGTGTCTTCCAGTACAGTAAATAGCTGCCAAGATCAGTTAGCCTGCCAATTCCACATGACCCTGCATTATTAGCAACCTCAGAGAATGGGGATGATGAAAATGCACGGGGGACTCTGGTGGATAGACGGCTTGCACTGAACCACTTGGCTGCATGTGGAAAGAGTGGGGGGGGGGGGGGGGGGGGAAGAGGGGGGGCATGTTTGCGCAGCAGTTAATCTAGGGGGGGCAATTAAAAGCTGGGAGCCGATGAGAGTCCCATCTGTTGGAGGGGCCAGACGCGTTCCTAGGGATCCCTTCCCGGGTCTGCCGCTGGAGAGTCGCTCCCGACGACCAGCTGCTCTCCCGGTGGCCGCTTGGCGGCATTGGCGGCGTTGGCGGCGTTGGCGGCGTTAGCGGCGTTGGCGGCAGTGTGGATGAGGCCTCGCTCGGGCCTCCTGCCTCCGAACACAGGGAGGAAAAAGTGCTCGAGACTGGATGAGCGGCGCACTTAAAGACGCTCTTCATGGTGCTAGTCGGCCCGCTAATCACCAATTAGGGTCTGGTTGCTCAAGTGGGTGTCTCTCTATTTTTATGAGATTAGATTAGATAAGCCGATATGCACGGTGGGACAAACCGCAAACCACCCCCCCCCCATCCTCTCAGACCGACACGGCTGTCTTAATAGCTCGCACACACCGACTTTACAAACCCACTCCAGCCTTGTGTGGTTGGGCTCTCCGCTCCCCCTGCGGTACGAGTGCTTGGGCTGCGCTGCGTTGTGAACTCTGTGTGCGATTCCAAAGGAAACAGGCTACTAATGCTGGGTAATGGATACCCTGATGCGTGATCATAATAGATATCCTCTGGTTCATACACCCCGGCTGTATAATGAGGGCTAGTCTGCCGTAGCGTACCTCCTCTAGCCAGACTAGCGCTCTAATTAGGAGCAAGGCACTGGCAAATGGTCTGTGTCTGTGTGTGTGTTTCTGCACATGTGTCGGCTTGCGTGGTTTTGCATCTTGTGTGCGCGTGTGCACGCACGCACACACACTTGTCGGCGTGTGCGATGCGCCCGATGTAAAATCTAATTACCGATCACACTGCATCTGTCTGGATTCCGCTGAATCAGAGGTGTAATTGCGCAAGCCAGCGTGTAAATGTCTCCTGCGTTAATGTTAACGATATCATTTAGCATCTGTGGAGGGAGCGGAGGGGGAGAGCCCCCAGCAACCAGATGTAGGTGTTTGATCATGCGTGCAAAGTGATGTTGTAGTACATCTGGCGGGGGTTTCCCTCTCAGACAGGTTGTGCCTGCGCACCACACAGGTATATTCCCCGGAATAGGGAATAAAAGCAATATTCACACAGAAATATCAGTCTGCATTAGCATGCTCGGGGACCAAGGCACAGTATCCGTCAGGAGGGGAAGCAATACCACCGCAACTCAGGAACTCGTGTCTCTCCACTCCAGAGGCAGGTGGAGGTTGACTTGGCACTTCTTAGGAGTGTGCAGTTTTAGATGACATGTAGAGATCACCGTGAATCCAACCTTTAGGAGTCCATCTCAATTTGGATCCAGGTTGGTTTGCCGTGTTTGGTACTGGTTAAGATCTTGGTTAATGTAAGGGTTAAGGAATGGGAGCATTTGTATATGGTTTTGGTTTCATTATAAGAGCTAGGTGAACAGTTCAAGGTTTTGGGAACTATACAAATGTGGGTCTGTTTTTATGCATATTATTTCTTCTCGTCTAAATCTGCACATTTACAACTGCACTGGCTCAGCGATTTATCCGTAATATGAATAAGACACACTTACTCCAAAACAGCAATTTGAGTGGCATGTGTTAACACAAGCAGCCAAATCAATTTCCACACGGTATGTTGGCTGCGCACGCACTATGGGTGCAATTCAATGAATTAACAAATGCTTCTGCATCTGCCAAACAAATGAGTCACTGATCACATGATCCGAGTGCTGATGTGTAAAGCCTTATCCTCTAAGATAGCCTTATGCTTTTCCTTTACAGTAGGACGTGTGCAGTGCAGCTGTCATTTTCCAGCTGCCATATAAATCACTGGCCCACGTGAAGCTGCTGCTCGCTCTGCACCAGTGTTTCGTCCGGGCTATTTTCAAACCATTTGTTTCTGTTTGGATGATGGTGGAAGAAAAAGGGTTAGGATTTGATTCCAGTTTGTACAGGTTTTGCCTGTAAGCATTAGGGTCTGCAGGAGACCTTTTGCGACTGCTATTGCACAAATCGGGCTGTCCGCAATCATACGGACGGTTTTACTATGCAAACCTTTCCACCACCACCAGTGTTTTTTCGACGCTATTGTGCTAGGATAAGGTGTCAGAGGATCGATGCGCTGCTAAGAGACAGAGGGAGAGAGAGAGACAGAGAGACAGCGAGAGAGATGAATAAGGCCCGTCTAATCCAGTTCTGTACATGCCTCCCACATGTTTACAACTCAACGCCAACTAAGACCTTAGTCTCCATTGATCGCCACTGCCTGAGTACGGCAATGATGCATGTGCCCCCTGCAATGTGGAGCACCAAGTCATTCCCTCTGTCTCTCTCTCATTCGCTCTATCTCTCATTGTACCACTATGTCTCTCTCTCTCATTCGCACTATCTCTCATTGTCCAGCTATTGCTCTCACTCTCTCTCTCTCTCTCTCTCTCTCTCTCTCTCTCTCTCTCTCTCTCTCTCTCTCTCCCTCTCTCTCTCACACACACACTATTGCATACTCATCTCTCCTCCTCACATTCTGCACGTCCCTCTTTTATGTATAGATTGTGTGTTTTCAGAAGGAAACCTTATACGTTCACAACCCCTTTTCGATATCTCCACCGTATCGCGGTCGGATACTGCGCTGCAATCGTATCAGTTACCAAATTATGTTTTTCATTTGTTCTCCGGTGTGTCATCGGAGATCCAGTGGGGCTCTGATGCTGCATAGTCCACATGCTGAAGTAGGATAAGGGATAGCGCGGCAGGGCCGGACAGACAGAGTGACAGAAAGACAAATGGTTTCAGCTCGCTTTCCTCGACAACGCTCTTTATTTTTAAACCTGGCGCAGATGCTGAGATTTAAGACCAAGTTAGCAGAGGTTATTTTTAGCTGGTCATTTTTAAAGTGTTGTCATCTCGTTTGAGTTGAGGTAAGGTGTGACAGTCTGTGTATGCCTTAGAGAGAGAGAGGGAGAGCGATAGAGAGAGGGGGGAGAGAGAGAGAGAGAGAGAGAGAGAGAGAGAGAGGGAGAGAGAGAGAGAGAGAGAGATGAGGAGTGTCAGAGGTGTGTGCCTGGTGCTTTGTTATCTCTGTATATGTTTTCCATAGGTGCATGTTCAAGTGTGCGTGTGTGAATGCGCATGCAATAGTGTGTGTGTGTGTGTGTGTTTTCCACATGCATCTCACATGTGTTTGCTGCTGTATGTTTGATTGGGGTGCTGAGTGGGCGTGTCGGGTTGTGACATGGGGTGGAGCCGCAGGAGACTGATTTATGTCCTTCCAGTTACCCATCGATCCTGAGGCTTGGCGGGAGACTGAGTGCATTGTCAATACCGCTAGCACTTTGTGATATTCCTAGAATCCCCAGACCCGCTTTGCTTAGGCCGAGGTGTGATGATGGTGATGGTGGTGGTGGTGGTGGAGGTGGTGGTGGTGGTGGTGCTGCTGCTGCTCTTGGCAACCCCGATGCAGCATGCTATCTTGTGTCCTAGTATCGGATCCTAATATCCGTCTTTATGCGTGTCGGTGAACGCATCTGCACTTAAAACCTCACTTCCACATTGACAACGTAACGTCAAATTCCGAATGCCATGCAGTCAGCCATCTTGTCCAGAATCACTACTACTTCCTCAACGTCTGAACGCGTGCAGTGACCGTATGCGAACACCAGCCGCTCCAAATGGCAAACGCAAATCATTCCTCCACAGAGAGTGGCGTCGTCGGGGTCGCAGACAGACGGGGTCCGGATGAGTGATTTGTTTGCGGGGAGGAGAGGTAATTTGGACGGAGCTGTGCCTGGGTACCCCGGGCTTCGCCCTGTTTACATGTTGCTAAGTGTCCCCCGTAGACTGTTGCCAGGATGAGACCCATTATGTGTTGCTCCCTCTCTCTCCATCTCGGCCCCATCCCATCCCCACAAGTGATTATGCTAATTACTGTTTGATCAGATGATTAAATTATAACTCGATTAGTCTGAGGCACTGAACGCACAGGAATACATCGGTGTGTCGGCGGCGGGGGCTTTCGTGTCTTTCACACGCCGCCCTGGTCACCTCCCCGCCTCACTGGAGGAAGGATAACCCAGGAGGATGGAGAGAGAGAGAGAGAGAGAGAGAGAGAGAGAGAGGGAGAGAGAGAGGGAGAGAGAGAGAGAGAGAGAGAGAGAGAGAGAGAGGGAGAGAGAGAGAGAGAGAGAGAGAGAGAAGAGAGCGAGAGAGAGAGAGAGAGAGAGAGAGAGAGAGAGAGAGAGAGCGAGAGAGCGAGAGAGCGAGAGAGCGAGAGAGAGAGAGAGAGAGCGAGAGAGCGAGAGAGAGAAGGGGAATGGAATAATAATATAAAATAATATTCCTTGTTATTCAGCAGGTGGTGTGCGGCCAGGGAGGGAAGTAATAAAGGAAGCCAGGGGCTGAGGGAGAGACGGGGAGATGGAAAATGAAGGAGAAAAAACATGGGGGTGGGGGGTTGTTGGGGTGGGGAGGGGAGGGGCAGTGGGTGGTGGAAAGGCAGCCACGCCGTGGTCCCGTAAGTGTTGAATAAACATGCTTGGTTCAGGGAATTGGCTGAGATAAATGTTTAATATGATAAGTCCATAAAAACGCTCAAATGAGTCTGGATTATGAAAGGAAGATTCCGTGGCCCACAGCGGCTCTGCGCTGAAGCAGCAGCAGCAGCAGGCGGTTGGTGGTGGTGGATTGGGAGGTGATAGCGAGGGGAAGACCCTGCTAATGACAGTCTAATAGGATGAGAGCGAGCGACCAGCTGCAGTGACATCAGCAGTAACACAGCCGCTGATCGCTGCGGACCGACGGGTACGTCAGCCCTCGCAGGAATGTCCACGTTGAATCCCACTCATTATGAAGACAAAAAAAAACGAAACCTAATCACAGCACTTAACACTTAACACAAGCACCTGTTTTTTGGTGTTTTTTATTTACTGTGGTCTCAGTACAACCCACTGGCTCTTTAAGATAATATTGAGAATCTTGATGGAATACAATACAATAATAAACACTTAAATGTGTCTATGAAATTATTTTCTGATAATTTTTATTTTATGTCTGATTTCATTGAGCATACATTTATAATAGACAAACAATCGTTTTGATTGTAGAATACGATAAAATAATTGGACAAATTAAGCTAGTTAAACAAGAACGTTATAGAAAGCTGTAGCTAGCTAGGTAAAATATTGGGGAGCGTATCTATGTTCCCCGGGTCCTATGTTCCCCGGGTCCTATGTTCCCCCCTATGTATGTGACCGGGGAACATAGGACCCTGTGAGCAAATCTTTTTTCGTAGGATGGCAGGGGCAAGTACTGCCTTTTTTGCCTCCGATTCGCCTGTGATCGGTTAGAATGTCTCTCCTCCGATTGGTTATGGTTAGGGTTAGGTTTAGGGTTAACCCTCACCCTAACCCTAACCCTAACCCTAACCATAACCCTAAACCTGACCCTAACCCTTTGCACCCGGCGTAGGAATGAGTTTAACATTGGGGGGGACACATATCGGAAACCTGACAGATCCGTTAATGGTTTGAAATACAGAAATATGTCATAAATTAACTACACTGAAAAAATTCACAAATATATTTTATTCTACTTGAAAGATACATTTGTAAATGTAAAGGAAAACACATTTTGAATGGCAGTAAGGAACTGATAAATATCAAATCAATTCTTTAATTGCATGCTCAATCATCCAGTTTTTTAGAATAAGAAGTGGTGACAAGACGCTGTGTTGCGCTTTCAAAATAAAATAAAATATTTTTCTCCCCCTGGTATAATTTTTAGGTGGGACAAATGCGCCTGTCTCCACTATTTGAGGGGACACGTCCCCTCCGTCCCCCCGGTTCCTACGCCCTTGGCACCCGGGGAGCATAGGACCTGGGGAACATAGGGATGACCCCAAATATTGCAGGTGCTTAGCTAGCTAGCTGACTAGCTAAGCACCTGCAATATTTTACCCCATAACTATATAGATAACGAAATAGCTAGTAAGTCAGTCTAAGGTCAAGTGAACTGACAAATTGGATAGGATAATGGCAGCCAACCTCATCTGTTCTGTTTGTCAATAGCTCCTCCTTACGTGGTTAGTGTAGGCCTACATTAAAACCATCTGTAGACAATCCAAACATCCAGGAATATTGAGCTTGTCATCAGAGGAATGCAGCTAGGAGCAGTCTCCTTAAGATAATGTCAACAGTGACGTTCCAGAGTCCTTTAACCTTTGTGTGTTTGGTGACAAAATAAGGTTGGTTGTCCAGTTAGTCTGATGTATCAACATACAGAAGTAATGACGTAAGGGCTCTTAAATATTGCCTGTTACCTTTCAGATGCAAACAGGAAAACAACAAATTGTCAAGAGCGATGGCGATACATTCGATTAGTGGGGAAGACATTGTTGAAGTCCCAAACGTGCATTTGAGAGACAAACTATATTATCAATGTTGAAATAAATTGTTTGATCAGGCCCCATATTAGCCCATGAGTCAACTAGCAGAAGTTAAATCAACAAATGCAAATCGTTCAAAATCCTTGGCTAATTATTTCAAACATTTCTGTCAAAGGCGATAGCCTTAGCCGTCTAAAAATACATTGGCTTGTTTCCATTCCAGGCTGTAAAGAAATAGAACAATGTTTGGATGAATAAATAATATAATTTATGTTTGTATAAGGCTGCATAGCCTAGTGAAAAACAAATGAATGGAGGTTTAGTAAGTAAATACATCCTAATCTAGACTGTATATAACCCAATACCCATCTGTCTTACCCTCTTATTTATTTTTTACTGTTTCAGTTGCATACTTTATTACGTTACTGTTTATGAGCGCCTGCATTACTGTTAACTGTTAAAAGCCACGACACGTTTCTGCCAACACATTTTATTCATCATCAGCATCCGCAGACGTGGAGGGAGCTGCTTGAGTTTCCTGCAGAATAATCCTTCATTACAACCCACCCACCCCATACCCCCAACTGCATCTTATCATCAGCGGCAACATAATTTAGACATCAACGTCTCTGTCGCTTAGCTTTACCCGTGGAGAAGCGACACAGGTTCTCTCGCTGCTGTACCCCTAATGAGACAGACAACCACTCTGGCCCATTTAAGACATGAAAATAGACCACAGCGAAGGTCTGGTGGCTGCCTGTGTGTGTGTGTGTGTGTGTGTGTGTGTGTGTCTGTCTGTCTGTGTGTCTTGTGTGTGTGTGTGTGTGTGTGTGTGTGTGCATACGTGTGTGAGTCTGTGTGTATCTTTATGTGTATGTGTCTCTATGTGTGTGTGTATGTGCGTGTGTGTGTGGTGGCTGCCTCTTTGTGTATGTGTGTGTGTGTGTCCGTCTGTACGCGTGTCTGTGTGTGTGTGTATGTCTGTGTGTCTTGTGTGTGGGTGCATACTTGTGTGTGTGTGTGTGTTTGGTTTTGTGTGTGTGTGTGTGCGTGTGTCTGTATGTATATGTGTGTCTGTCTGTGTGTGTGTGTGTGCGTGTGTCTGTATGTATATGTGTGTCTGTATGTGCGTGTGTGTGTGTGCGTGTGTGTATGGTGGCTGCCTCTGTGTGCGTGTGAATGTGTGTGTTTGTGTGCACGTGTGTGTGTCCGTGTGTGTCTGTGTGTGTGTGTATGCTTTTGTGTGTGTGTGTGCATGTGTCTGAATGTGAATGTGTGTGTGTGTGAGTGTGTGTATGTGCCCCCCCCCCCCCCCCCCGAGCCAGAGACATGAGAGGGCCGGATCTGTCGGAGAGGATAAGCAGGCTGCTGCTGCTTCTGCAGACGGTCGGGCCCTTTCTACTGTCACTGTGCCGCTTAATATTCATGAGAGCAAATTGGGAGACAGTCATTTAACTCCCTGTGCGTGGTGTACCGCCTCTGGGCAGATCAGATGAGAGGGGAGTGCTTGCTCACACTGGCCTGCCTGGCTGCCTGGGCCCAGCCCGGGATGTACAGTGCTGCGCTCTGCCTCAGATAGCCTCAGATCATGCAGGTGCCTGGGCTGCGTTGAGCGGCTGCGTTGAGCGGCTGGGTTAACGCGCCGTTCCATCGTTCACCATGAACACGCTGAACCCGGACAGGACCGTGTTGGTTTTAGTCTTCGTGGCACATACACAAAGGATGAATATAGGCTGTTTTAACCTTGTGCTGCAGATTTGGATTCTTTCATAGCATTTTTGTTGTTAAAACGTGAGGGTTTACCTTGATTGTGTGTGTGTGTGTGTACATGTGTATTAGTGTTTGTTGAGGTGGAGGTGGAGGTGGTGTGGGTGGAGGTGGTGGTGGAGTAGCACAATCTCCCGGACTCAGGCAGACTCGACCCCCCCGCGACAGAGAGCAGAGCGCTGCGTTAATTACCCAGGGTTCCCTGCTGTCACACTGTCATGGCGATGCACCTGGCGTCACGGCGAAGGTACAGGAGTGGCGAGCCCCGCGTGTCGCCGCCGCTGATGCTACTACGCTGACAACTCAGACAATGGCTGGCACCCCTCCCCCCACTCGCCAGCGCAGCGTAAAAACAACCCGGCTGGCAGAATCATCGCTTTTCCTTACAGATTTGCGCTTTCCTGTGGTTGTCTTTCCTCTTTCGGTTCCTTCTTCCTTTTTATAGCTGATTTCAACTTCTGATTCCTGACTTTGGGGTGGTATCCATCGGAATGGTTAAGGGGAGAAAAAATATACGGAAATGGACGTAACCACCGTTTTTGGGGGGGGATCCAGATAGGGTGTTAATCTAGTCACCTACCGTTTGTTACCGTCAACAGTGACTTTCGGCACATTGACATTGATCAGCCCTGCAGTGGTGAAAGCACATTGGCGTGAAAGCTTATTGTCATGGCTGGTTCCCTCCTGTCAACCTGTCAGCTGTGTTCTGTGCTGTGGACCTCAACTTTCTCACGATACTAAACTGTAAACTCTGTTGTGTCTCGTAATGTGCAGACACACCCTGACGTAGGCAAATGATTAAATTAGTATAAAGGATGAGGTCAATTATATGTACAAAACGTACTACAAGGGCGTGCCCATTTCATACAAATATATATAAACGTACTGCAGAGGTGAGAACAAATAGAGACATGCTTTACAAATCATCCCATTAATATATGATATAAAGCTTTATTCTGCTTTAATCAGTGCTTAAGTGATCTGAAGAAAAATGAATGTGTATTTTCTTAACAAAAACCAAAGAAATCACATTTGAACAAAACAGCCGGTTCACGCTCTCTCTCTCTCTCCGCTCTCCTCTAACATTTCTTATCAAAAAAAAAATCTCCTAGTCAATTATGGATGCATACGCTGCATTATTGAACAGAGTCATTTATTTTGCTTTTATGGTTCAGCTCATGAAAAATTATGCCAATTACTGATTTCCTCTCGGGCAATGTAGTAAGTGGTCGGGCCCCGAGGCCAGCTGTTGGGGCCCGACACCGTGCTCTCGCTGAGGTCTTTGAGGGCCGTGTACCTGAGTCAGTGGCCCATAGTGGTGTGACTCATGCGAGCTTGGTCAATTAGGAGAACGAGGGATACGCACCATTACAACATGGGCTCCTTCCTTATTTATTCATTTATTTACTTGCGTAATAAACTAACTCTGGCTATCACTCAAGCAGGCTAAATTGAGCCGCTTTCACTCTTTTTCCCCCCCCCGTATGTGAAATAAACGAATATGAAAACAGCCAGCATAAATCTTAATCCAATTTCTCTGATGCTGGCACACATTATGCAGGCTTTTCAACTATTCACACATGGCTATGATCTATTTCTCCCTCGCTTTTTGCTATTTTAGCATTTTTTTGGGGCTTTCAAATTAACAATTACCACAGCAAGCCAATTTATAATAAACATCAAACACTTATTTGATTATTTAATATTATTGTATTTTTCTCCAGTAGACAAATGTGGATCTATTGAGATGCAGAATGCATTTCTATCTACTCTTTAGATATCATCTCAGGTTGTCAATGATGCACTTCAAGCAAAACATGACATCAGTCTCCACATCATTGTGTGTAAAGTATGTTGATTTTCCCAAGACAGAGTTAGGGCCTAGTCTTGGCTCCGGTCTGTGTCACCACAGTTGGGTTAGGGTCTAGTCCTGGGGGTCTGTATTATTACAGGTGGGTTAGGTTCTAGTCTGTATTATCACAGGGTCAGGGTCTAATCTGTATTATCACAGGTAGGTTAGGTTCTAGTCTCCGGTCTGTATTATCACAGGTGGATTAGGGTCTAGTCTGTGTTAACACAGGTAGGTTAGGTTATAATCTCCGGTCTGTATTATCACAGGTGGATTAGGGTCTAGTCTGTGTTAACACAGGTAGGTTAGGTTCTAATCTCCGGTCTGTATTATCACAGGTGGATTAGGGTCTAGTCTGTGTTAACACAGGTAGGTTAGGTTCTAATCTCTGGTCTGTATTATCACAGGTGGATTAGGGTCTAGTCTGTGTTAACACAGGTGGGTAAGGTTCTAGTCTTGGTTCCGGTCTGTATTATCACAGGTGGATTAGGGTCTAGTCTGTGTTAACACAGGTGGGTAAGGTTCTAGTCTTGGTTCCGGTCTGTGTTAACACAGGTGGGTCAGGGTCTAGTCTGTGTTAACACAGGTAGGTTAGTTTCTAGTCTTGTTTCCGGTCTGTGTTAACACAGATGGGTCAGGGTCTAGTCTGTGTTAACACAGGTGGGTAAGGTTCTAGTCTTGGTTCCGGTCTATGTTAACACAGGTGGGTCAGGGTCTAGTCTCCGGTCTGTATTATCACAGGTGGGTTAGGGTCTAGCCCTGGTGGTCTGTATTATCACAGGTGCGTTGGGGTCTAGTCTTGGCTCCAGTGGGTTTTATCAGTGCTGTGGATACTGATTCTCCTCATGCCAGCTGGAAGAGGAGAATGAGGTGGAATTGAATGTGACTTTGATGTATTATTTTCATCTAGGCTGTTGCCACAGACCGAGAGAGAACCCCAGCGTAATATTGGAGTCTATTTCAATGAAATTCGAATGGAAGGAATATAAGAATAAAATGAATAAAAACAAATATATAAAAATATGTATAAGAACATTAATATTTATATATTTATATTTATATATAGTAATTGATATAAAATACTGTAAAGCTGCACAAACATTGGAAGTCGTTTTTCCCTTAAAAACATTGCTAGAAATTTTGAATCCAATAAAATGTAATTTAAACTGGGCAGCCCTCACTTTCGAAATGTCACATAGCATGTTACAATCTATGTATCGTTATTTGGATGAAGACATTTAACTTTCCAATTCAATTAAATTGTGCACACAGTTTTACACAGACATCTAATGTTCATCCAATTCTAAATGAAAACCGTAAACGATATATTGGTATATTTTTCAAACACGTTGGCATTTGACGAACTGAAATAACAACCATCTGATATCACTAGGGTGTTTCTCTCCAGAAATACTGCTGACATTATCTTATTTCCGACTCAACCCCCCTAAGAACTGGGTTATTTCCCATCATATGATCAATCCAAATTATACTGTTGTGCTGCAGGTGAATTTTTTATTCACAATGTAAATGTGTATGCAAACCTACAAACAAACAAACAAACAAATGAATGTGTTTGTAGTAACCAGAGTTACTACCTACATGAGAGCAGTGGAATGGAGGAAGAGAAGGAAGCAGTGATCCACATCAAGGCTGCTTATTGGGTTAGGTATGTGAAAAGAAGCAGTCCATTGCTTTTGCATAGGGCAAAGAATTATGACTTTTTGTTCTTTACCAGGAAAAGTAATAACAGGACCTCGTACAAAAGCTCTTGTTTTTGCCCGACTGGCAGAATCCTGGTATTATATCCTGGGCTAAAAAAGGTGGTTTAATTAAAAGGAGTCCTAATATCCTTTAATCTTATATATTGTTTTCGTTTTTAGGTCTATTTTTTGTGTTTTCTCCACAATAGATTCTGCAGCAGTTTTAATGTAAACTGTTTACAGGTGTATATCATTCTTGATAAAAAAAATAATAAACTAAATGCTAACAATAATATGAAAAGACGGTTTTCTCAGACTCTGATACATGTATGGTTGGAGGGCATGATCCTAATGGGATTGACCGGCTCAGGGTATGATTCATTCCCATATAGTAATGCTTGTTATTGAATAGATGGGCTGGTGATTGTTACTTGAGCCACTGTATCACTTCAATCGGATCCATTCAGCCTGTAATGAAGAGACAGATGGGAGACAGGAGGAGGGAGCTTTGTCCTTGGACGGGTGTAGGCCAGGTTACTGTCATGGCCTGTGTGTGTGTGTGTGTGTCTGTGTGTGTGTGTGTGTCGTGACTCCTGATCATTTTTAGATCTTGAGATAGATTGAGAGACATAGATAGATCAAATGATGCTTTCTGAAGAGAACAACGTGTGTGTGTGTGTGTGTGTGTGTGTGTGTGTGTGTGTGTTTGTGTTTGTATGTGTGTGTGTACTATACATGTATGGCATGTGTGTGTTCTCTGTGAGTCGGGTTGCCAGGTGAGAGCTGCTGGAGCAGAGAAAGGGTGGAAGCGGTTCAGATATAAAACCATGTTAGGAATTTATGAAGTGCTAAAATGTTTAGTCCCTGGGGAGGTTCTAGTCCCACTGTGAGCCTTTTACTGCAGTGCCTCCAGAGCTGTCACCATGCAGCACACACACATGGAACACACTCGCATGCAACCCCCCCCCCCACACACACACACACACAGTCCATAAGCATGTCACCATTCAGCCCTGCACCATGTAACATTCCCACAGACACACAGACACAGACAAACACACACACGCACACACGCACACACACACACACACACGCACACACGCACACACACACACACACACACACACACACACCTGCACGCTTACTTAAAACACCTAAAATCACACACATTTGCAAGTCAGGACACAACACAAAGCCTGTATCTGCTTCAAACAGAAATCAAAAACACAGAGTTTAATCTTTCAGCAAATTGTATCACCGTGTTCTTAACGTTAAACTGGGGAAGCTGACCTGCCAAGTCATATTTCCAGCAAGTGGCTGCTTAATAAAAACGAATTTGCATAAAAACATAAACCACAATGAAATGGTTCAGTGGATCATGAAATTCCTTTCTACACAGCCTGATTAGTCAATAAATAAGGGCATTTCCAGTGGGACTTTTGACAAACAATAATCATTCTCCCAATTATTCCCAAATCATCATCACACACACGCAAGGAATATGGAAAAGGACGCCCCTATTACTGTGTTTTTGCTTTCAGACCATTCATCCCATTGTTATCAGAAGGATGCTGATTGGCTTGTCCATATAGAGACGTGATGGAGCAGTTTGCGAATGTAGGCATTCTAACTTGTGTATGACGTGAGAAATATTCACGACGACAATGTGGTCCTTAAGACAAAGCCTCCACATTGTCTATGTCCAAATGTCAAACCTTACAACATTTAAAACCCTTTTTCCCCCTGTTTTTTCCTTTCCCCTCCTGCAGTTTTCAGTGAAGAACTTCATTCCAGCCTGTACTTTGTCAATGCGTCCCTTCAAGAGGTAGTCTTTGCCAGCACCACAGGGACCGCGGTGCCCTGTCCAGCGGCCGGGGCGCCCCCCGCCTCGCTGCGCTGGTACCTGGCAACGGGCGAGGAGATCTACGACGTGCCCGGGATCCGCCATGTCCACCCCAACGGCACGCTGCAGATCTTCAACTTCCTGCCGTCCAGCTTCAGCAAGCTGATCCACGACAACACCTACTACTGCACTGCCGAGAACCCCTCGGGCAAGATCCGCAGCCAGGATGTCCACATCAAAGCGGGTGAGCGTCTGAGGGCTAATGGGAGGAGGGGCGTTGGTGGGCGTGGTCTAATATTCATATTGTGGTGGTAATAGGACGGCCAATGGGAGGTGGCGCTGGTGAGCGCAGTCTAATATTCATACTGTGGTGGTAATATGAGAGCTGATGGGAGGAGGGGTGGGAGTGTTCTAATATTTGTACTGCAGTTGTAATATGACGGCTAATGGGAGGGGGCACTGGTGAGGGGTATTAGGGTAGGGCTAATAGAGCAGGTCTCCTTGTAACTGGCAGGCTGGTTTGATACCCGGTTCCTCCTAGCTAATTGTCAAGGTGCCGCCAAGGGAGGCATTTAACCCCATAACTATTCCCTGCGAGATCGTGGTTACCTTGCATAGTCGATACCACCGTTGGTGTATGAATGGGTTTCATGATTGTGTGTATGAATGTGTGTATGAACGGGTGAATGAGATGCACTCATTGGGAAGCACGTCGAGCTGCCACAGGTAGAACAACTCCATACAAGTTGCAGTCAATTGACCAATGTCCCTTGGAAATTCAAGGGAAAACCCTTGGAAATTCTACAGAAAAATACTTAAAGGATGCCTTGGTTTATTATTTTCTTTCTCTTTGTCGTTGCTCAGTTTCGAGAGAACCGTACACAGTCCGCGTGGCTGACCAAAAAGCTATGAGAGGCAATGTAGCCGTCTTCAAGTGCATTATTCCTGCCACAGTCGAGGCCTACGTCACGGTCGTGTCATGGGAGAAGGACACGGTGTCGCTCAACTCAGGTAAGACCACCTTTGTCATGAGAAGTGATGTATATTGACGTACACTGATACGACCAGAAGCCATTGATAACATCAGATGAAGTGTGATATCTGTCGTATTGTGTCTGTTATGTCTGTTTGGGTATTTTTCTCTGCTTTTTAATCGTTGGTCTGGTCATCTTATGAACAAAACGTGCCATTTTCATGCTCATATTAATTTCAGCAAAGATTATACTTGTTGTGGTGTCTGACCAGCTATGCTCCATGACCACAGCTCTGCCTGGACTAGCAGATCTCTGTGTTCACTGTCCCACTCATAGCTGGGCCATGACTGAGACTGGGACACCACAGCTCCACGTAACTCCGCCCTCTCACTCAGTAGCAAGCCGTCGACGACACCCGTTGTCATGCGACGCAACACACACACACATACACACACACACACGCACACACACACACACACACACACACACACACACACACACACACACACACACACACACACACACACCAGAATCAGGTCTTTATTAGCCTCCTCTCATTTACTGCGCACACCACCCACCCACAATCCAAACCCCCAGCAATCAACAACCATTTTGGCTCCAGCTAGGCGGCTAAACTGGAGCGGTTTACATAGCAACATTGACCTAGTTACCCTTCTCGGTTGACATAAAAAGAAAAAAAGAAAAAAAACACACACAGTGGCACAGCGTGATAGTGCAAGAAACCCAGAACGTTCGGGGACAAATTTGCGCTGAATTTAAATGGGGATGTCTTATCTCTTTGATTGCTCTCTCTCTCGCTCTCTCTCTCGACCGGCCGACGGCGGGGTTAGCTGCGCGGCGCGTGGCGTTCAGGGACCTGTAAGTGAGCGCTGGGTGCTGTTTGACTGAGGGCAGAATCTGGGACAGTGTTTTGGTGCCATTTTAAATGTGTCTGCTCGGGCATGAAGATGTGTCCTCTGATCCATGCCAGGGAGTTATTTACTTTCGGTTACTCTGAGTTACGCTCGCCCGTTAACTGCTGGTGGAGAGACGTCGTCTAATCGCACGGAAATGGGGAGGGGACGGCGGGGCGGGGGCGGGTTGGGTTGGGGTGGGGGGGGGGGGGGGGGGGGGGGGGGAAGGGGGTTGAATATGGAGCGTGCAGATAGGATTATGTTCTGAAATTAAATGGAGAATCGCGACAGACGAGACGCACCGTTGGTGGATGTGCATTTTGTATGGGCGTTGCGTGGCGGGAATAGATGTTTTTGTTTCACCCACTGCGCATTCCAAAGCAAGCTGTTTTTACAACCAAGTGTCCGGCGAATGCAGACGTATCCCCCACAGAATAAGCTATTCTAAAAATATAAAGCAATCACCATTTTTTCAAAGTTTTTTTTCCGTTTTTGTTGTAAAAGCATTTTTCGGACACGCGTAGAATAGAATATGCAGTCCAAGTTTTGTTTGAGGATTTATTTTATCGTCTGGACTGGACCACACTTTCTCCTTTATTAATTGATTTGTTTATTTCTCGCCGGCTTGGCGAGCATGCAGAGGGACATGGTGATACGGGATTGTCCGTGTTTTAACTGAATCGGTATTGCGGCGGTTGAGCGGGCGCTGTCAAATGCATGAGCTGGGTCAAAATCACTGCTGTGCTCTGGGATAAATATTTGATGGTGGATTGTGATGCATGAGTGAACGTACCTTGCACTGTTATGGAGAGAGTGTATGTACTCCACCAAGAAATAGGTGTGTGCGTGTGTGTGCGAGCGTGTGTACGTGAGACAGAGAGAGAGAGAAGAGGGGGGGGGGAAGGTATGATGGTACACAACACAAGGTTTGACAATGGCAACTGGGCACAGTTTGACCTAGCCTTCTTTATGCCTCTCGCTCCCTCTCTCTCTCTCTCTCTCTCTCTCTCTCTCTCTCTCTCTCTCTCACTCTCTCTGTGTCTCTCTCTCTCTCTCTCTCTCTCTCTCTCTCTCTCTCTCTCTCTCTCAACTTTCCCTCTCATCTCGTTCTGCTTTCTTCCTTCTCATCTTCCATGAAACATGGCTTTGGTGTCTCAGTACGCACAACATAAAGCTATCCCACAGCCATACTAAAT
>NC_136936.1:17596203-17613703 GCF_949987615.1 Pollachius pollachius
GGGAGAAAATTCGTGGGGATTTTTTTTCTTTATTTGCTCTATGTAAATTGCCCATCTAATACTCCGGCAGCATCAGTAAAAATAATCTCTAGCTTTTTTTCCTTTTATTTTTTTTCATATTCATGTGGGCCACTTCCCAACTGTGTGTTTAGCATTTAGTTGAATAAAATGCTTCTCCTTTTTTTCGCTCGCTAGCTCTCTAATGGCTTCTTGTGAGAGCTTATCGAAGTTAATTAAACAGGTTTTTTTCTCTCTCTCCCTGCTTGCTAATAGAATCACGGCCTTAACCAGCGACCAGCCTTGGTCGTGGTCGGTGATGTCAGGGATGGTCTTCGTATACTGTAGGTGTCTGGTTGTACAGTATCCACCCCTCCAATCCCCCCCCCCATCCCCACCCCCCACACACACACAAACATACACACACATACAGATTTCCCCCTCACGCAGATTTATCATGCCAGCGATGTGCCACCGCCCTTCATCATTCACCGAGATTGACAGTGAGGGGCATGGAGATGCAGGCACAACACAGGGCTGTAAATCCAAACACGCCCAAAGTCAGGCCAACCTTGACAGAGGGGCAGGCCAACGGAAAATAACCTCCCGGAGCTGTGGTGCGGAGAAACGCACGAGAGGCGATGGGAAATGACTCGGATCGAAGGGAGAGGAGGCAGGAAGGAAGGAAGGAAGGAAGGAAGGAAGGAAGGAAGGAAGGAAGGAAGGAAGGAAGGAAGGAGGAGATAAACCTTCGGAGTAAAGGCAGGAAAAGGGGAGAGGTATAGGAAGTGAGAGAGGGAAGAAGGGGCGGGGAGGGGCTGAGAGCGAGGAGCATCGAGGCACCAGCTTCTCTCTCTCTCTCTCTCTCTCTCTCTGTCTCTCTCTCTCTCTCTCTCTCCCTCTCTCTCTCTCTCTCTTTCTTCTCGGTAAACAAGAGAACTGCGCCACATTCGACACCCCGTCACCTCCCCTCCCCTCCGTCGCCTTATATTCCCCTTCTTTTCTTTCATCGGAGTGAGCACTCCTTCCCTATCTCCCAGTCACATTCACCCCAGCCTGCTCTCTCTCTGGGAATGGTTGCTGGGGGCTGGAAATGGGTCATTGCTCAGGGAGGAGTGTGGGATCGCCGCATAAAACCAATCTGGAGTGTGTGTGTGTGTACCTGTTTTTTGATTGTGTTTTAGGATGTGTTTGTCTGTTTGAGTGTACATGCATGAGCTTTGCACATACCTTTATAGGCACATTGGTGCATTCCTACTTGGTTATGTGTGTACGTTTTTGTGTGTGTGTGTACCTTTGGTCACGTGCACACGTTTGCATTCGTGCGCACTACTCCACCCATCCTGCAGTAAAACACACACACACACACACAGATCAGCAGCAAGCGAAATGCTGACCCCTGTCTTTCACTGCACCCCGTTCTCAGAGTCCACTCACACGTGGAGGCTTTGTGTGTGTGTGTGTGTGTGTGTGTGTGTGTGTGTGTGTGTGTGTGTGTGTGTGTGTGTGTGTGTGTGTGTGCATGTGTTAGCGTGTACGTGGGCGTGTGTGACATGCAAATGTTTCTGTTTGCACCTTAAATTGTTGTGTTTTTGAACAGCTAGCATTGTGCACAGGTCATTTAGCATGAAGCTATGGCCCCGCATGTGAGTTGGTGAGTGAATGATGGAGGATTCCCATCCCACATGTCAGCAGCATGTATTGTGTTATGCTCAAGATTTAAGTTTGTGTTTTCCTGTGTGTGTGTGTGTGTGTGTGTGTGTGTGTGTGTGTGTGTGTGTGTGTGTGTGTGTGTGCGTGTGTGTGTGTGTGTGTGTGTGTGTGTGTGTGTTGGGGAGGGGAGAGGGGTGGGTTGTGGTTAGGTGGGGTACAGCCCAGAAAAGAAAGGCAAAGAAGAAAAAAAAATCAATAGTCTTGTGCATTAATCACGGTGCTGCCAGAGAGAATTATGGGAACATCAGCTGAAGGATGCATTTTGTGCATTTGCAACATATGAGTGCTGTGTGAAGGGGAGTTTGGGGAATTGGTAGAGCAAGAGAAGAGAGCCTTTTAGCAAGATGTGAGCACAGAGAAGAACAGCACTGGGGGTGTTTTGTTGATATATTGTGTGCATGGCACAGCATATCTCAAAGACCCAATCCATTTTATTGCTGTTTTTGCTTCTCCTCATTTTCATTATTTTTCTGAAACCAACGTTAGAATAGAAGCTTTATTTTATTTTTAATGACCGGTCAGGAATTATTTATGTTGGGTCTCCGACTCATTTTATCGTCGAGAATTGTTTTCTAAAAAAGCGGGCTCACATTTCCATCAACTGGATTGTTTTAGCTGCTTACCCACTGTCTACGGTGGACCCGTCATCATTGATCGTGTTTAGGCATTGAGACCAGTGTTGGAAATTCCCTTAAAAAACAACAACAATATAGATAATCAAAGGGCAACTTTTTTCCCTATTGTATTTGAATTCCAGGACCTTTGCCTCAGCTTTGCCCATGCGCCCATACACCAATATCCCACCATGATTGAGAAGCACTTTAAACCATGAAGAGGGCCATTAGTGTGGAATGAGACCTGCCACTGGGTGTGTTACTTAATTTCAGGCTGCAATCTTGCTATCTGGAGTCTCTGTCTGGGCTGTGGCAGAGCCTTGAAGATGTGATACATATTTGATTCGATCGATAGCGAGGTAGACCAGGCAGAGCACATGGGAGAGGGGGAAATTGATCCGCGCAGGGCTTCCCAAAAGCATCTTAAACCAAAGGTCACCCGCTGGAACTTTCTTCTGTGGCTCGGCAAAGTGCAGCGCATCTTAATTCAGAGAACTTTTTTTATAGTGCACATTTGCAAGAACTGAGGTGTGTCCAACAATAATGACTTTATTGGGCGTTCATATAATCTGATCTATTAGGGCTTGCACATCCAAATGCATCCTGTAAATTAACATAAACATAAATATACCGTAACCTAGTCCAATAAGAATTTAGCACGTCTCGCATGAAAAACATTGTGGCCATTTCAAACACAACAATCTCTTCATAATGACAGTTTGTCACAATTAATGACTAAGCAATGACCCAAAAAAGCACCACTACCAACATAATAACCAAAAATGCTCCTATGCTTTCAAAATTGCAATGTGTGGTCGCGAAGACCAAGCCTTATTAATTTAGTTAATACTGTTAACGTGTTGGCAACAAAGCAAATTCCCACAATGCAGTGTAGTGGGTAATACCGTTTAAATCAAAATGAGCGCCCTGGACTTTTGGAGGTTTGGGGGCGTTGGCGTAGCAGTACTCCTCCAGCCCTCCCCCAGCTCAGGTGCGGCCGCATGGCTGGGCCCCATGCATCATCGCCGGGCTTCCCCTCCTCAGTGAAGCCATCCCTGTTGATTGTAACGCGCGCGCCCAGGAAACAACAACAACAAGGGCGCAGCTTGCTCAGCGCTGCCTGAGCGCGCGGCAGACAGCCGGGGCGCGGCGGCGGCGGCGGCGGCGGGCAGCTGCCATCTCCCAGCTGATCCTCCGTATGGACGGACAAAATCAACAACTGTTGAGGCGGGCACTCTTCCATCAGTGTTTACTGATAAACAGTGGCAATATGGCAGCCATTAGGCTGTTTAGGCAGGGAATGATTAGGGGCGCTGATGGCTGTGTGCATTGGGAGACTGAGCACACTTTAATCTTTAATAGGCAATTTGGCTTTCTGCGATGGGGCATCCCCCCTTGGTATTTTTTTTTTTCTTCCCTGCTTGGATGGAGTACAGGAGCTTCAGTAAACAGCATGTGAGGAAGAATTACAGGCCATGGAGGAGCTGTGAAGCTCTTCCAGAACACATGCTGGAGGATCTCTCGGTGGGATCTCAGCGTGTGCTGTTGTCATTGCAGACATACCTCTTTATTATATCTTTGGGTGTATTTCTAGTTGCGTGGCTCTGTGATGATGCCAGCGTGGCCGGGGGAGGGGCTGTGTCCTGCTGGAGTTTATAGATCAGCGTACAGCAGCCACACCGCTGAAACGGACTGGAGCCGGGCCAGAACTCCGCCTGGCCCTGGGCCAAAACACAGATTAGTAATAAGCGTGGTGCGAGATAATTACAGGCAGAACAAGCAATTAATTTATGTTTATAAACTCTCCTAGATGTGGAGCTGTAGGCCGGGTAGGTGGTGGGGGTCTGGGTGTGTGTGTGTGCGTGCGTGTGTGCGCGCGCGTGTGTCTGTGTGTGCGTGCGTGTGTGCGCGCGCGTGTGTCTGTGTGTGCGTGTGTGTTTGTGTGTGTGTGTGGTGGAACAGGTGGTGTTGATGAAGACGAGTGTCGAGCTGGTGTTCTCATCTCACATCCCATAATGCATCAGTGTCTGATCCCATCTTAAAAGCGACTGATCAGAGATTAAGAAAGAGGCACTTAAGAACCTCAAATCCGTTGCTGGACCAATTAGTTATCTATTTATTTCTTGCATTTATTTTTACCTTATTTCGTTCATTGTCTCATTCGTTCTCCTCTTTCTCCTGTCGTAATTTACTCCCCTGTCATGTATCACCGTCCAGTATCTTTATTGAATCAAATCAGGGATTAATTCATGGTCTTATTCATCTCCCAGTGTGGTAAATCTTTAAGTCAAAACTGTAAACCTCATGTGTAGCTCCTTTTAAACGTTCACATGGGTGCCTGGTGCCTCACCACTCAGCTGTGGCTCGTAGCGCTGATTAGAGATGATCACAGTATGAGGAACACCTGCTGGACAACAATCACACAGAGTGAGCCTACCCTCTCCCCACGCTGCGTGCGCCGTGCCCGCTGTACATATGTCTTCTTAAGCACAGCCTCACGCCGTCATTAGTGGGAGGTGGGCCAGAGGCTGTGTTCTATTCTGGACTTTAATTACAATCCTGTTTAGAAAAATGCAGTATTAACTGTGCAACCGCAGTTATGGTTGTATATTATTTATGCAGTTTTTACGGTGCTATGCCATCTGAAAAAAGGGCTTGTTGACATATTTTGTATTTTGTTATTAGTTATATTATTAATGAATTTTAAAAATCTAAATACAGTCTAAATACTTATTAGCTCATTATATTTACAAGAAACCAATGTACTCTATCTTTCCTTTTAAAATGGGAAAATGCACAACACCAAAGCCAACAACATCAATGTCCGTCTTCAATTAATTTGGTACTTTGTAGAATTAAATCAAAAGCAGATCAAGGGAAAAACACAAGTCCTGTGCTCTCAGTCGCAAACCCTCAGTGCCCGATAACAAGATGGCGCCCGGCAGAATGGCCTCTTACCCTGACGCCATCATTCACCCGAGATGACTTGGGGGTGGTGGGGGGGGCGACTGACCGACTAAAGCAAGGTGACCCCTCCTCTGTGTAGCACGACACACGAGCCGTCGGGACTCTGGTGGCACTGGCTGCCATGACACCCCCAGCCCCCACACACAAGCTCCCTCTTCTAAGGAGGCAGGGACTTTAGCATCATGCACATGCACGCACACATGCACGCACACATGCACATGCACGCACACATGCATGCACACACGCGCACATGCACACACACATGCAGGCACGCCCGCACACATACGCGCACACATGCGCCCACCAGCAAATGCTCACACACATGCATGCACACACGCACACATGCGCGCACGCACACACACATGCACACACACAAAAGTGCATTTGCAACCCCTGTCTTTGACCTCACCTTGGCGCTCTGCAGCCGACATCAGCGCACCGCACTGGAGGGCTGTGCTGGGCGGCGGTGGCCAGAGGCGAGGGGACACGCCTCGTTTTCTCACATGGCTCGCACGGCTGCAGGTGTTTGGTGTGCATTTCCAAGCGACGGGTGCACATGTTCATGCATGTGCATGGATAGATTCGGCAAACCCACGTATACTGTATGTGTTGAGGGCAATCTGAAGCCAGCAGATTTCATTCTGATCGTTTTCCTTTTATTTTATTTGTATTATGATCATCGTTTGGCCAAGAAATGGCGTGTTCAGCGTCCATCTTGAGCTACCTTTGATTAGCAGCAGCGCTGAAATGCCTACACCTCAGAGACGGTTCTAGCAACGGTTCCACCCCTAAACGTCCCCCTCCATTGTGCAGGGAGGCAGTTCTCTCCCTCTCTCCCTCTCCCTCTCTCTCCCTCTCTCTCTCTCGCTCTCTCTCTCTCTCTCTCTCTCTCTCTCTCTCTCTCTCTCTCTCTCTCGCGCTATCTCTCTCTCACTCTGAACATGGCACCCATTGAACCGTCATTTGTGGCGGGTGACGTCACGAGGGGTGACGACCATTGGCGAAGTGGCCTTTGACAGACGCAGCCGGCAATCTTCACATCAGCGTAGGAGTTGTTCCAGCCAATCAGAGCGCAGCGCTCATCCCGGCGCACTCTTATCACTTGCATACAGCTGCTGTTGCCCCTCTGAGGGAGGGATGGAGAGAGAGGGAGAGAGAGAAGGGAGAGGGAGAGGGAGAGAGAGAGATAGAGAGGGAGAGAGAGAGAGAGAGAGAGAGAGAGAGAGAGAGAGAGAGAGAGAGAGAGAGAGAGAGAGAATGAAGGCCGTGCCAAAGAAACAAGACATTTTGTGTTGTGTTTCCTCTGCATCCGGGACCTTCTCTCTCTCACTCTCTTTTTTTTATGACTGAATTTATAGGACCCTGATTTTCATCCAGTGTTTTGGTCTCAAAAAAATTCTAATTTGTCACCGGAGAGCTATGGAGAATAAGGAAAATCGTTTTTGTTTTGCAAACTAGTTAAAATTCACTGGAAGCATGCTTCTCTTGTGTAATGGAAAGGAGAAGGAAGGAGCAGCAAAGGGAGAGAGAGGAATGGAGAGAAAGAGAAGGAGAGAAAGACCAGCCCGATCTGAATTGATTTTCCTGTTACTTTCTGCTGTACTTGAGTTTCCATAGCAACATGGTCAGGTTCCCTCTGCCTCCTAGGGCAAGTGTAATTGTTGTCTGTTTCTCCCAGCTAAACCCCATCTCTCTCTCTCCCTCTCTCTCTCTCTCTCTCTCTCTCTCTCTCTCTCTCTCTCTCTCTCTCTCTCTCTCTCTTTCTCTCTCTCTCTCTCTCTCTCTCTCTCTCTCTCTCTCTCTCTCTCTCTCGCTCTCTCTCTCGTTCTCTCTCTCTCTCTCTTTTTCTCTGCCCCCTCTCTCCCAGCCTCTCTCTCCAGTCTCTCTCTCGCTTTGTCTCTCTCTCAATAACAATGGAAACACAGTGTGGAGCAGACTCATCTCGTACTCGCAGCAGTTTGCTCAGACATTATTATCCGCTCCCCTATTTGGTATTTAGTGGTTGCCCTGACCGGCGCATTAAAAGGCTGAATAGACTTTTAATTTTATTGGAGTCGGATGCAATGAATTCCTGGCGCACCTCATTAGTTCTCATTCATAAAAAAGGTGCTGTGGTTTTGCTGTTTGGGATGTATTAAATAGATAATCTCAACTCTAAGATCTCATAGGTTTGAGTCGCAGCTTGTTTCAAGCTACTGGGCAGGATGATGGCTTGGAAATACATTTTGAAACCTGGACTAAAATGTGAAATTTGCTTGCCTATCTTTGTTGGGGATTTAGTATGGGGACTGTGCATGCCACTGGATTAGAATTAGGGACAGACTAAGAATACATTATTTTAGTAAGCAAAAGGGCTTAGCGGGCTTGCCAACAGAAGATCTGGGGAATAATCTAAAACCACCCCCATACATGTAGTAAAGGCACATATTAGCTGGGTTCCTGTGTAGCCTGGAGACGTGCAGAGATGTGTTCTTCATTTAGACAGCACACTAGGGAAGGTACGGAGGTTTACCAGAGACTCCGTGTCTATTTATAATTGTTGCGTTTAATATCCATTCCAATTCCCTCACACATCTATTAAAGGATACCATTGGGGGGGGGGGGGGCATTACTATTAAGAATGATGACTCAATCTTTTATTTAATCTTTTAACATAATATTTTAAGTATATTTATTTAGGACCTGCTGGGTCATAGCTTTGGAAATCATGAGTCGCTGAGCTCTATAGTTACATACAAATATTCAATAAATATAAACAAAATACTAGGAGAAACCCGCTACTAATGCATTTGTCAAAGCCTATCTGTACCTCATCGTGCCAAGATTTGTATTTCTGACTTTAGTTTTGTTTTTTTCTGCGGTGATCTCAATCGGGCCTAGCTTGCTGTTTTCTGGATGCGGAACGTCTGTGTGTTGTGCTGCTGTTTGCACAGCACCACCAACACCACCAGCACCTCCACACACAGCACAGCAGCAGCAGCAGCAGCAGCAGCACCCACAGCTGTGCTCAGCCCTAATGGCTGGAGGGGTCCTGCCTGCTCAGCAAGAAGGGCCAGAATGCACCACGGGTCTCCGATTGGGAGTGCTGATCCAGAGTCATTTACATTATACCTCTCCGGTCATTATGGATGACTAATGGCGGGAAGGGGACTCGGGTCAGAGAGCCCGGATCAGCACTCTGACCCTGGGAAACATATAAATAACTTGTTAATACTGGAGGCTGAGGAATGGGCCCTGCCACACCCCCAACCCCCTCCCCCGTAATTTCTGATATTAAATCAAAACTTTGCGACGGAGAGTATTAACAAATAGGTTTCGTGACACCACTGCCAAAGATGCACTCATCGGTGTTTGTTGTAATTAAGTAATGGAAATATTTGCGATGACATGCACTACTGAGGTTGGTGTTAGATATAAGAGAGAAGCAGAAAAAACAATATGGTGCCGACTTTATTTATGTTCCCAAAAGAGATCTACATGTGGTTACTTTAAACATATGCCTTTCCTGCTGTTGCTTTGACTTTACATGTACGTGGATAAAATAACAAAAGCTAAGCGTGTTTGTGTTTGTGTGTGCATATGCGTGCGTGTGCGTACGCGCATGCCTGTCTGTCCATCTGCCCGCCTGTCTGTCTGTCTAAGGTGGATGTATTTTAAGACAGCCATCAGAGATGGCCTTGTACACGTCCCAATCCGCTGTATGTTTCCCTGCTCTGGATCAATGCTAATTAATACCCATCTCCCTCAGAATCAGACAGGGGCCATGCAGAGAATAGGAACGAGCACTAAAGGTCTCTATGGCTGCTCTACCGTAGAGTGACCTCCTTGATTTCTTCATGTATACCTTACATTTTTGGGGGTTGTTTACACTCCTCTTATTTTCTGATAGACTTTAAGAAAACTGTTTTACTTATTTTGCTTTTTGCTCTTCCTACTCCGTGATCTAAAATGCACTATTAAAACAAGTAATACAAAAAAACACACATTGGAAATGGGTTGACATGTATTGTGAATGCCTTGCGGACAGATAGGCGCTGCATAACTAGCGCTTTCCTCTGAAGTAGGGAGAAATCTATTTGCTAGTGGAAGCTGCTTGCATAATCCTTTAGTTACACTTGCCAGCTGTGAGCAGAGATACGGCACTATGGGATTTGGCATGAATATCATTGGGAGGACAAAGAAATGAAAGTGATAAGTGTCTTTGCACGGGTTTTTTTGCATAATCCAGGCTAACCCATCATGTGAGGTTTTGAGTGTTTTTATTTTTTAACGAAAGTGTGCTTCTTGCAAGATGATCATAGTGCAAAAATAACGTGGCTACGGTGGTTGTAATTTATATGATGAAGGATAGACCATGTTATGTTTATCTGGTTTTAGCTAACAAAATTACACTATTTTCAATAAAACACATGCCTATTCATGGCAAATTATTACACTTACTTTCAATATTTTTATTTCAGTGTGTACAGCCTTCAGTATTTTGATTAAATATATAACATATAGGCCTATTTCTTTTTTCTGTTAATTAAAAAACAAACATATCATATACAAATGATATGTATATACAAATATATATATAAATAGTCCTCTCTCCCTCCTTCCTGATGTCTCCTTCCTGGTTCATTTTTACCCAGTTAAAAAAAACAGTTTACAGCCGTGAAGGAAAATAAGCCCTCCCTTTCAACAGCTCCCAATAACTTGCCCTTTTCTCTCAGTCTCCGGGTGTGTTTGTTTGCTCATCTTCTTCTGCCACGGCGCCAATACTCTATTCCCTTCCACAGTCTGTTATCTCAGGTTAATGGACAGCTGTTGAAAGCCAAAGAGTATGACATGCTAAATGACCAAGGTGCTAAAGGCTATGCTAGGGTTATTACAAGAGTCATCCTTTACCAGTGGCCCTCCTTAGCTCTTTTAAACCATCCGACTTTTACATAAAGACCAATGATATTATTTTAATATGAATTGAGTGTGTATGCTAATTATATCGTCTTCAGTGCTTTTCGCTTTCGGAAAAATATTTAGGATATTTACATTTATTTAGACAAATTATATTGTTAATTACTGAATCTTTTTTAAACCAAAGACTCAGCCTTTGTATTTGTTTTATTCATAATTTATTCTTAATAATAATCATAACCACTTCACAATGTATTTTAATGTTTTATTTGGATACATTTTCACATCTAAACGTAGAGAACAACATCCTTCTTTTGTTTCTCTACTCTCCTCCTCTGAACCAAGCCCCGGGACTGCCGGGTTGTCTTTGGCCTGCATTGACAGCGTGTCTCGAGAGCTCTCATAACATTAACATTTCATTATGTGGAAGAGACAATAGCCATGTAAAGGAAAATAAATGAAATAAAGGCAAGAAAGGGTAGGGGAGTCTTGTAGCATCTGGGAGGGGTGAAATATTGATGTGGTCGTGAAATGTCTTCAAATCTGTGCAGGCTGGGTTGAAAGAGGGGATGGCGTACTAGGCAATAGCGAGAGAGAGAGAGAGAGAGAGAGAGACAGACGGAGAGAAAGCGAGGGACACAGAGTGAGAGAGAGAAAGGAAGAGAGATAGAGAGAGAGGCAGGGTGGGGAAAGACATGGCTTGTAAAGCCAGCTCGGAGGGCCGCGGGCGAATAATCAATGAAGTGGAGTGTGTGTTGTATCTGTGGCGTCAAGTCGCCCAATCCTATTTTTACAGGGAAGACAGGTCTGTTGCTATGCTCTTTGAGATGGTCTCCCGCCACCTGGATGAAAGGGAGACGCAGAGGGTGGGGGGTCGTATAGCACTTTCATGGTGGACGGAGGGGAGTGAGAGGGAGAGGGGAGAGAGGGAAAGAGGGGAGGGAGGGAGTGGTCGAAATGAGCAGGGCCGCGCACCCTGCTAGGTGACAGAATCAATTGATTATTGATGATTGGTTCCATTATACACCTCACAAAGCCGGTGTTGACACCTGCAGAAATAGACTGTTATTCTCCTATTCTGCTCGCCTTTTAAGGAGAGGTGTTAATGCAGTGGGACACGGGCTGTCTGGCCAGGGGGAACGCATGAGGGGGGGGAAGAAGAAGGAGAGTGTGTATTAAGTATTCATCTTTATTTTATTATGGATCATTTAAATATTTTAAGTGCGATGGAACAGATCCATAGAGTGTATATAAATCAAAGATAATCCAAATCCCCAAAAAGGTTATTCTATTACTTAAATAAAAACAAGAAAATTGCACGCTTTACGGAGAAGGGCAACAGCATAGAACACAACGTGGTTAATCAGACAGTCAAACCGGTTATCCGATTATGGAGGCTGAGACCGGTGCATGTCGCTGACCGGCATCTGTGCTCCCTCCGTGCAACACTCACACAAACCCCTGACTGGTCTTACTGTACGGACGACATAATCAGTCCCCAATGAGACAATAACGGGGTCAGCGGACCGCATGGCTGCTGTTGTCATCCAGATGTTATCCATTAGGCCACAGATTAGGAGCCCTGCTACTGGATTAGCCAAACTCGGTGGCAGATGCATTTTAGATTAGATTATAGTATGGGGAAATGTGGGTCGCTGCCACTGCCCTGTCCGACATTAAATGACATTACCGACATTAAGTTCTGTTTGACGCAACAGAAAACCAACAGATTGGGATCTGAGGCCGAGGCGGGATCGTTAGGACGTGGTCAAGGAGATCTTCCGTTGCATCTTAACTCCAGCCACACAGGGAAGGGAGTCAACAGTTCAACGGTTCAGGAGGAATTCAGAGTTCATAGGGAATGTTGAGGAAATGGAATGGGAATGTTAATCAAAATGTAGAATGTGGTGATCTGTGTGTGTGTCCGCGTGTGTGTGTGGGTGGGTGAGTAAAGGTCATGAGGAGTGTGGGAACAACACATTCAGAGCCCAGACTGTTCATTTTCCCTTCTTTCTGTATGCATGTGTGTTTGTGTGCTGCATGCGTGTGTGTGTCTTTGCTTACCCACACACATACAGTGGGTGATCAAGCTTCCAGTGCGGACAGGTCTTTTAATATAATAATGGCCTTCTCTCTCTCTCTCTCTCTCTCTCTCTCTCTCTTCCTCTTTCTCCCTCTCTCTCTCCCTCCCTCTATCTCTCTCTCCTTCTATCTCTCTCTCTCTCTCTCTCTCCCTCTATCTCTCTCTCTCTCTCTCTCTCTCTCTCCCTCCCTCTATCTCTCTCTCTTCCTCTCTCTCTCTCTCTCCATATCTCTTTGCTCAGCATTTGAGCCAGGGCCTCCTGGCAAATGGATGTACCGAGATTACACCTTCTAATTGCCGCTGGCGGCTGTGGAGTGGCGCAGTTCAGTGTGGTTTAGTGCTGTGTGGACGCTATTTTTTATGCAGTGTGGATTTAGGGTAATGATGGTACCTTTAGTGTAATAACCTTGAAGTATGGTGTGGTGCGGGGCGTCAGTGTAAAATGTTTAAAGCACCGTGAGGAAAAGGTATTCAGAGAGGGAACCTCCCCAAAAAACTGGTCAGCCCAGAAAATATTTTTAGCCTGGTTGATTTTGAGCCTGGTTGTTGTCCTCTTTTGTCGACGGAATACCAAAAAGGGAAAAATCCTGATTTGGGAAGCATTGATTATGCTTGTGCTATCCTAAAGGCAGAGTCTAAAATGACATGGCATGGTTTTGCCATTTGCCAGGTAAAAAATGGCATGGCTACATATTAAACTCAATGATCAGGCCAGTATATTCTTCCACACTGGCGGGTAAAATAAAACGATTCTGGATCCTTCTTCGAGGACAAGCCTTTTCCTGTTGTCGTTGTTATCCACAGCAAAACAATCATACGTTTTTCCTTCACACAATCAGTGTGTCTCGAGAAAAGCAGATGAAGGCATGCCATTGGTGCTGTAGACCTCTATGGGTGTCCAGAAGCATGTTCCAATGAGGATGAATCAGACGAATAAAGGCCTAAAGATTGGCGATAAATGACAGGAAGCAATGACAGCACTGAGCATGTGCAGAGGCTTGTTTACCTCCTCTGATTCGCTGTGTACATGTCTGTTTAAAGTTTGCATCACGCTCAAGAGAAACACAAAGGGTCCATGACTCAAAACAATACGACAATACGTTTTTTGTGAGATTCCGCTGGGTTTTCACACGGAGACGTTCCATTCACACCCGTAGCTGCTAATATTAATAACCCAGAGAGGGCCTGATCTCCTTTGATGGTAAGCAGCGGGAACTTACCCGTTTATTACAAACCAAATCCTGAGGAATCCTGCGAACATCCCCTCCCACGTGTCGGCTCTGCCCTAATATCCTGTTCTCCGCTGAGATGTGTCGCATTAAACGGAAGCCAGATTCACTCTGAATGCCACTTTGCATCGTCTTCAAGGTGTTGTGAAGTTGTCTAATATTCCCCCCAGCTCGGGGTTTCTTAGGCAGACGGAGACGGAGGGAACGTGAGGAACATGACGGACGATAAAGTTGTTAATGGGCAACATTATTGGAGATGGCGGTGGGATGGCGGTGTGATGATGCGTTGCCATGGGGGGGGGAACGCCGCCGTCTTCCCACCAGGCCCGCCGCCGCGCGCATCACTGGCATCGCTCACACACCAATCACGCAACATGACTTTTCATTTTTGTGTCTTGATATTTTTTTTCTTTTTGTACTCTGCATAAGTCCTGCCGTTTTACATGAAGGAAACGTGCATTGGTACACACAGGAATATATGTGCGTGCATGCGCACGTGCATGCACACATTCAAGCACCCACATGGTAGCTGTCTTTTGTGTGTGTCTGTGGGTGACAAAATGTATCCGTCTACGTGTGAGTATGAATCTAATTTCATTGGTCACCATTTTTCCTACTGTGTGTGTGTGTGTGTGTGTGTGTGTGTGTGTGTGTGTGTGTGTGTGTGTGTGTGTGTGTGTGCGGGTGTGTCATGTCTTATTACATTTAACTCCTTTTGAAAGGGCTCGTGCACCCCTCCTCCTGTATCGTGTATCCCCCCTTAGACATGCACACACAGACACACAGAGACACACAGACACACACATACACACACAAAACCACACCTCTTATTCATCTCCCCATTCCTCTTCATCTCCGGCTCTCATTTCACCATCTCTATGAACCCTCGTCCCCCTATATCTCACCTCTCTCTGTCCCTCCACCCCTCCATCTCTCATCACCTCATCACTCAGTCTCTCCATTCCTCTCTCTCTCTCTCTCTCTCTCTCTCTCTCCCTCTCCCTCTTCTTCTCTCTCTCTCTCACTCTCACCTTTCTCTCGCTCTCTTCCTTTGTCTCCTTCCATCACCACTAGTCTCCTTCCTCGACCACTAGTCTCCTTCCTCCACCGCTAGTCTCCTTCCTCCACTCCTAGTCTCCTTCCTCTACCACTAATCTTCTTCCACCATCACTAGTCTCCTTCCTCCACCTCTAGTCTCCTTCCACCATCTCCAGTCTCCTTCCTCTCCTCTAGTCTCCTTGCTCCTCACTTGTCTCCTTCCTCCACCACTAGTCTCCTTCCTCATCACTAGTCTCCTTCCTCTACCACTAGTATCCTTCCTCCTCACTAGTCTCCTTCCTTCACCACTAGTCTCCTTCCTCTATCACTAGTATCCTTCCTCCTCACTAGTCTCCTTCCTCCACCACTAGTATCCTTCCTCCTCACTAGTCTCCTTCCCACACCACTAGTCTCCTTCCTACTGGCTTTCTGACAGCAGGAGAATACGCTCCCTCAAGGTCCCCCCCTCTCTCCCTCTCTCCCTCCCTCCCTCCCTCCCTCCCTCCCTCCCTCCCTCCCTCCCTCCTTTCCTCTCTCTCCTTCACTCCCTCTCACCCTCCCCTTTCTCCTGTGGGTGGCGTTTCCTTGGAAACACTGTCAGAGTTGACTGGGAGTGTGTGTGTTTGCGCGTGCGTGTGTATATGTAATGGTGTGTGTGTGTGTGGGGCGGGGGGGGGGGGGTTGTGTGTGTGTATGTGCGCGCATGGGGTTGGTGGTGAGGGGTGCAGATCGATGGCTGCCCTTTATCAGGCTACACCACTGGTCCATTAGAGGCGATGCTATTTAGACACACCCAGCACACCCTCACACCCCTCTGTTCGCACCCAGAGTGGACTGTTCCACCTGACAGATTGGAATACATGCTCAGCTAGAGCTGTTGGGACTCTGTGTGTGTGTGTGTGTGTGTGTGTGTGTGTGTGTGTGTGTGTGTGTGTGTGTGTGTGTGTGCGTGTGTGTGTGTGTGCGTGTGTGTGTGTGTATGTGTGTGCAGGTTTGTATGTGTTAGCGGCATGTGCACTTCCATGTGTTGTGTGTTTGCTTGAGTGTGCGGATGTGTGTACAAAAAGACGGATGGGTCCGTATCTATCATTGAATTGGACAGATTGTGGAGCAATTCTGCACAACTGTCTTCTCTCTCTCTCTCTCTCTCTCTCTCTCTCTCTGTCTCACTCTCTCTCTTTTTCTCTCTCTCTCTTTTGCTCTCTCTCTCTGTGTCCTTGAGATTGAAACAAAATGGAGACCGGCATTTTCTCTGCTTTGTTTCCCTCATCCTGGGTTGTTGCTGCCAAATAAGACCCCCCCCCCCCTCCCCCCACCCATCCAGAGTACCGTCTAGCAAGGAGGGACACAGTGTTCCACTCATACAGGGTATTCTGTGTCTACAGTAATTGGCTGGTAAATAATTCACATTCAAACGACAGTGGTGGTCTGGTCTGGGAGGCTGAGGGGGTGGGCATTGGTCTCATCAGCGGGGAAGTGACACAAATTAACAGCGGACAAACGTGAGCCTGGATAAGTCGGTTCAAATTGAGTCTTCAATTCCACCCGGTTTCTGATCGGTCTGAATGTCTCCGGTTTGGTTTGGAATTTAACGCAGCTGTTATTTTTGGGTTCTAGGTTAAGGAAGTTAAGGGTTAGTAAGCATAAGTTAAGAGTGGAAAAGATTTATGAGCACACGGGTCAAGCACAACGTAGGTGTACTGGACATCCATTTGTGTACAAAAGGAGTCGTGTCTTATGCTATGTCCTTCTTCCCATGGCCTGTGTATCCAAGCGAAACTGGGATAAGTGTAGTGCAAATGTGGCCGTGGCTGTGTTGGACGCGTTTCAACCTTGAACCTCGTCTCATTGTCCATGGTCAGAGATGCGCGCGCACACACACACACACACACACACACACACACACACACAGACACAAACACACGGTTGTGCAGGTCACAGGCAAAGCGCACAGTGAGAATAGGACCAGACGAGACAACCACCCAGTTAAAGATCAATTGACATGCCTCAGTCTTTCAGCCACACACACACACACACACACACACACACACACACACACACACACACACACACACACGCACACACACACACACACATACAGAGACACACATACACACAGAAACACACAGAAACACACACACACACACACATACACACACACACACACACATACAGAGACACACATACACACAGAAACACACACAGACACACACACATATACCCACCACTCCACTCCTCCGCCCCCCCCCCCCCCCCCCCCCCCCCCCCCCCCCCCCACACACACACACACACACACACACACACACACACACACACACACACACACACACACACTCATACACAGCATTAGGTCTTTAAAGTAATTACCCCGAGCTTGATGTGGACAGTGTTTAGGAGCATGTAATCCATCCAGCCAGCGTATGGAGGGAGGGGAATTAGTGAGCCAGAAGAAAATAGGAAGAAATTAAAGTGTACTGGCCTGCTTCAGCACAGAGCATGAGACTACACGGCCATCCAAGGGTGTGGTCCACACACACACACACACACACACACACACACACACACACACACACACACACACACACACACACACACACAATGAAGAAGAAACCTGTGAATGGGATCATTAGAGCTGGAGGCAGATAGGAAGAGGATCAAGGACTGATACATACAGAATGTGCAACATTTTTGTATACATTGATGTCACTTAGAAACAAAAATTCTAATTTTAATATATTTGCATTCCCACTATTTTTTCAGTTTTTAGTATTTTATCCCTGACGACATGATAAACTTAACAGGAGCTGTTAGTGCTCTCACAGATGAGCTGACCTGTTTTTCTCATGCAAAACATTTCATTGTGCCCTTGTAAATCTCAAACATCTAGAATAGATGTTTCACTTATCACATATCTGGAATATATCACTTAGTCACTATCTATTAGGCCAATGTGGTAACCCAAT